>NC_046663.1:144487859-144490572 GCF_010883055.1 Belonocnema kinseyi
CACCTTTTATTATTAAACTTTGTACTTTAACGTAGTTTTCTTTCGGTTCTTGCATTTCTCAAAGTTTGAGACCGATATTTTATGTATAAAAAAAGTTCGAACTTTCAAAAAATGTTGAGGTCAGAAAAAAGATGAAATAATTTTCAGTGAAGTTACTACCAAAATGCTGTACCTGAACGTACTTTATTGTACTCTAATACATTTCCCAAAGTTTCAGCTCGATATTTTATTTACAAAAAAAGTTCTTAAGTTCAAAAGAACATTCAGTGAACTGAAAAACTGTGACCGTAATATGGTAATATGGGGCATCATTCCTCAACTGCCCCAACTCAAAAAGTCATATTTTTCGATTGTCTCTAAATTCTGGGAATATGTTCGCCTACCCAACAGTAGTTAATCCACAAACTTATAGACCAGGATTACCAACTCTCCCCAAGTGAGGGGGGGTTGAATTTTCAACCCCAATGCCTGCAGGGGTAGTTTCAAACGCCTGTAACTTCCTTTCTAATTACGCGATATAAAATTTTTATGAGGGTTTTGGAAAGTGATTTTTACACGCTTTCATCCTATTTTATTATTTATAGCAAAAAAAAATTGTTTAAACAATTTTTTCAATAAATCAATTGTTTATTTAACTTTTTTCGCAATTTAGGCATCTACGATTTTTTTTTAAATAGTCTCAAAAGAAAGCTTGACTTTTTTACTATGAAAAATGTCTAATAAGAAAATGGACAAATTGAAATTCATTGAGTTACAGAGCCGGTTGTAGAGGGAGTCCTCGCGCTCGTACTCGGGCGTTATGCGGCAGCATACCGCGGAACAGTTTTCAAGTATGCCGTTTTTTTTGTATTACTCACATTGATCCAAAATTGCATGAAGCCATCGGAAAAAACTATTCAGTAATGTTAACCAGTAAGTTTGAAGAAGTTAAAAAATTTTAAAGTTATTATGAATTAATATTAAGTAAAAAGCACTTTCTTAAAAATGAACAGTATTTTTCTGAAGATAATTGATTCCTCACTATTATAATTTATTATCGCGAGGGGACTCACTAAAATCAAGCACCCCAGAAAGTGAGAGGCGAGGGGACTCACTAAAATTAAGCACCCCGAATCATCTTGCAGATAAAAGGAGTCTAAAATCGCACTGTCACCTCCACGTGGTAGACTCTGGAAACTATAACTTGATAGGTGCAATTTTGCAATTTTGGATCAATGTGAGTAATACAAAAAAATGGCATACTTGAAAACTGTTCCGCGGTATGCTGCCGCATAACGCCCGAGTGCGACCGCGAGGACTCCCTCTACAACCGGCTCTGTAACTCAATGAATTTCAATTTGTCCATTTTCTTATTAGACATTTTTCATAGTAAAAAAGTCAAGCTTTCTTTTGAGACTATTTAATAAAAATCGCACATGCCTAAATTTCGAAAAAAGTTAAATAAACAATTGATTCATTGAAAAAATAGTTTAAACAATTTTTTTTGTTATAAATAATAAAATAGGATGAAAGCGTGTAAAAAGGATTTTCCAAAACCCTCATAAAAATTTTAAATCGCGTAATTAGAAAGGAAGTTACAGGCGTTTGAAACTACCCCTGCAGGCATTGGTGTTGAAAATTCAACCCCCCCCCCCCCTCACTTGGGGAGGGTTGGTAATCCTGGTCTATAAGTTTGTCGATTAACTCCTGTTGGGTAGGCGGACATATTCCCAGAGTTTAGAGACAATCGAAAAACATGACTTTTTGAGTTGGGGCAGTTGAGGAATAATGCCCCATATAGGTATTTAGCTGTGTCACATGCCCTTAAAATCTTTTAAAATTTCTTGAAAATTCCTTGAAAATTAAAAAATACCCTAAAATAATAGATTAGAGTTTTGAAAATAGAATCAATAAAAATTCAAAACTTTCAAAATTTTATTTTCAACTATGAAATATGAATAATTTTCGACTCTTTTTCTTTTCATTCTCCTTGGTTATGATGTTTTTGTCAGCTGCTGCCGAAAATTCGATAACGATCATTGTTCGCATAATCCCTAGGAATATTTGGGCGAGCGATATTAAGGTTAATGCCATAGGAGTGACAGAGATGGTAATAAAGCACTCTTAGTGCCGCATTGTGCCTTTGAATGTAGGTCGTTCCCGCGTGAGTTGGACAACTAGATAGTATGTGAGCTAAATGCTCGTGGTGTGCATGGCACGCCCTGCAGCTTTCATCAGGAATGTCTTGGCTCAAACTGTGGCGACGGTATGTTAAGGTGGAAATGACACCGTCTTGGCATGCAAAAATGAAACCCTCTGTACCAGACTTCAATATGGGCGATTTAAGGAAAGCAAACGTTAGCTCACAAGACATTGACTGATCCTTTACATTTCTGTGAAAGATACCGTGCATTCTCTTATCAAGGAGCTGTTCACGAAAGTGTTTCTCTTGTGCTTTCTTATTCCGGGCTTTCAGGAGTGAGTACTCGAGATAGATAAGGGTTGATGCATTTTGCTCACCCCTAATACTAAAGTCAAGTCCCAGTGTTTCAGCAGCCTCCTCCGCTGCTTTGTACAGAAATGCTTCTTTGGCCACTTCTTCGTGATTCCTGACAATTTTAAGAAGAGGATTTCTTCCATTTGCAACTCTATGTGCTGTACTCAGAATAATCCTGTTGTGAAGACATTCAAGACTCAATATTCCGCGACCCCCTTGACGGCGTGAGATGTACAG
>NC_046663.1:144490672-144491741 GCF_010883055.1 Belonocnema kinseyi
GCCAATTAGCACAAATGGTAAGTTCCGACAGTGCCTACAAGTGTGCCTACTGGCCGCTAAATGGCAATACCGGTTTCATATGTATACACCTGGTACAATATTAGTGTTAACATTCTAATTATAAAATTTTATATTCATATTAATGACTAGTTGACTATCTTTTGATAGAAATAGTTCAACTTTCAAGTAAAACAATTCCTTTTATGCAGAAAAAGTAAATTTGGAATAAAATACATAGATTTAATAAAAAAATTGATTAAATTTTTTTAAACCAAAAGTTAAATTTTCATCCAAAAAGCTGAATTATGAACTAAAAAAGGCATTTGTAATAAAATCTATTAAAATATCCCAAAATATAAGAAATCTTTCGAAATCTCATATTAAAATACAGTAATCAATTGGAAATTCCTTAGAACATTTTTAAATACTCTCAAAGATCGCAATTTCTTCCAAATATTTTGACATACCTTGAACTTTTTTAGAAAATATTTTTAAAGTACTTTGGAATTATTTAAATAACACTTTGGATTTTTTTATTTCTTCGAAATTACTGTAAATTATAAAAATAAGATGAAAATACCTTGACATCTTTTAAAACATCCTCAAATATTTAAAATCCTTAAAAATATTTTGAAATCTCTTGAAATTTTCTAAAGCTTCAGATTGAAATTTAAAAAAGAGAAATGTTTCAAAACGTTAAATGTTGAAATGTTTGTAGATTAGAGCTTTGAAAATGTAATTAATAAAAATTCAAAGCTTTCGAAATTTAATTTTCAGAATTTTTCATCTATTCAATGACAATAATGTAGTATGGTAATTTAGGATGGGATTCAAGTCTTCAAATTTTGAATTGTGAATTTAAAAGTTTATTTATAAAAAAATTAATAATCATGAGTAAAATAAAAGCGTTCATAATTTAAACGTACGTTCTTCGACTGGGCAATCTCTGAATTAAATTAGTTCAGACTGAAATTTAGAAAACAGACAAATTTCAATGTTTGTAGATTAGTTAAACTATTAAATTAAAGTATTGATAGAAATTACTCGAGCTAAAGTTTAACTATTTCTG
>NC_046663.1:144491841-144494773 GCF_010883055.1 Belonocnema kinseyi
TAGGCGATAGATACAACACTCGAAGCAAAAGTAGCGTATTTTTGATGCGTTCTGTTTCTAAACTATTCGTTAAGACTATTTTGTCCGTGATTTTACATCATATACATGTAGATCACTTGGTCAACAACACATTCTCGAACATTTACTTTACTTATTCATTTTCACAATGTTGATATTTTAGAGAATGCTTTTCAAAGACACCCAAAAAATCTGTGCCTTGTTCGTAAATATTCCTGTAGCACTGATGTTTAGACAGATAACGCGCAGTTTCTTCTTATAACACAACTAAATTCACTTTTTACTATAGTTATTCATACTAATATAACTGAAAATATAATTAACAAATCGCGATTGTTCGAGAATGAGACATTTACGCTAAAGCGTCAATGTACACATCCAACGAAATGACATAAGACAAACGACAGGTTTCTGAAAATCGACAAAAGATCGAGACACTTCTGTTAACCGAAATATTAACCAGGACAGTTTTAACCAGAAACAATCCACCAGAATTAATTAACTAGAATTTTCTAGTCATATTAACCGTAATTTCGGATTCAAAAAACTAGCAATTTTTTAACCAGACTTGTCTAGTTACTTTAAATAGAACTTTTTGGTGAGTATATTATTAAAGAAGAAACGAAATATTTGGTAGGAAGGTAAGTTTTTCCGTATACCTGACGAATTATTTAAGTACGGTTCAGAATAGAGGTGAGCAGTAGTTTTCGAATTTGAGTTTGTTTTTCTTCGTTTTTTCTCTTATTGTGTCTGATTCACTGTGTGTTCCTTCATCATCTGCAGACGAAATTTGTGAGTTAGAACCCGTGGACACACGCGACTCTTCTCTAAATAATGAAGTATGCGCAAAATATTTCTTTAAAAGTTTGATTGCTTGGCCTGAATTGAAGAGTCTTTCAGATGTATCCGTGCATTTAGAGTCAGATGTCCTACTCTCGTTAGAATTCGAGATTTTTTAGTCACTTAAGCCACTTTGCTAACATTTTTTCATCTACTAATTTGCACATGTTAAACTACCTATCACTAGAATAAACAAATTGTTTTTTACACATCTATATCACCTGTGATATCACATTCATCGCAGATGTTTTTTTGTGTTTAAGGATACCCATGTAGAAATTTCCCTCTTTTGCCCCTTTTAAAAAGTGGGGATGACAAGGCACAAACCAGTTTTTCTATTTTGAATCAAAATAATTAAATTATTATGGGGTACAAATGGGGCATTAAAATATAAATATCTGTCATTAATTATAGAAAAAATCTTGCTGTTACTCCTGGCGGACCGAAGGAACCGACTGGAGCTTCTACAAAGTACCCGTAAAGACCCCATTGGGTCCCCATTCGGTTCCTTTTTAAAAATCTAAAAAAAAACAGGAAGATCAACTTTTAAACTGTTGAAATTAGGATTCTACGTTGAATTTTCTATTTGGAACTCATTGAGTAATCACAATACTTTTTTTCAGCGGTAAAAAGTTAAAAAAATATATAAGATCTATAACGCCTGTTGACTGCTACTTACAGATGATGCGTTTGAAGTGTAGCAGTCAACAGGCGTTATACGTGTTATATTTTTCTAAACTTTTTACCGTTGCAAAAAAAACTATTGCGATTATTCCGTGACCTTATATAGGGAATTTTAACGTAGAATTCGAATTTCAACAAATTAAAAGTTGATTTTGCTGTATTTTTTAGTTTTTTCAAAGAGGAAGCGAATGGGAACCCAATGGGGCCCATCAGCGCCACTGTAACTTATCTAATGTAACTATGCATATGCAGTATGCAGCTCGAATAATGGTACATTTATACCTCTGTCTGTCCTACCGATATGGGCAGAAAGGACCATAAGATTAGAATAAATAGGGAGTACTTATTGTCCAATTTTCTTCTTCCCCTTTTACTCTTATGGAGCTTTTGCCTATTCCAGTCAGACAGAAAGAGGTATAAATGCACCATAAAATCAAATTAGATATTCTAAATTGTAACGCTCCCTGTCAAGATGTCTGCACGCTGAGGGCCAAGCAATCATACCAACTGCATGGGACGAAACTTTTTTATTTAATTATTTAACAAAAATTGTTTTTCACCTGGGAATACGTGAATGTCATGTTTTATTTTTCAAAAGCTGTTAAATGACAGAATACAACCAATACACAAAAAATGATAGATTTTATTAGTTAATTGAATAGTTTTTGAAAATGAAAAATAGTATAGAAATATGGTAAAAAAAATAATTTTTTTCAAGTTCTAAAAAATATAAAGTGTCAACCTATGCAATTGGTATTACTGTTCGGCCCTCGGGCCCTCGGCCTGTCTGGAAATTGGCGTAATGGCTTCTTATTTCCCACAAGATCATGGCATTGCACCTGGTAATTAGTTAGTTTCATGCTTATCAGTCTTATATTTGACACGTTCAGAGCAAAAGCGAACTTAAAAAAAAAGAAGTAAAAACACGCTAGAGCAAAAACGACCTAAGAATTAGCTGAGAGGTAAAACGACACAAGAATGGAGGGAGAAGATTCCCCCCACTTTTCTGCTGTGAAGACCAGCCTCGTGTAAAGCCGAAAATGGGCGAACATGAACCGAGTTCACCCGACTTCACGAATGATGATCTAATCAGCTGCTCTCAGAGCTGCTAGGTCGAGGCTAAGATTAACCCCCACCATAGGTCTTCTATTTATATCTCGATCCCCAATTGAAAGAAATTAAAGAAATTGGCGGCTCTGATGTTTCGCGTGATTCTTAATTTCATGCATGAGTCGATTTTGAGGTTACGTTTTTCAGGTGTAGATAATATTGATATTCTTACTATTAAATAGCAGGTGTATACATATGAAACCGGTATTTTTTCAAGAAAAAAACACATTTATTTCAAGAGAATGATAACAAATATTTTATTCAAAGTATGCGCCCTCGC
>NC_046663.1:144494873-144496087 GCF_010883055.1 Belonocnema kinseyi
TTATATAGGCGACATTATAACGAAGTGGAACATAGTTGCTGTACTTTGTGTTCGGAAACTTTGTTGAATTTTTTTCTTTGGGAAATTTAACATGCAGTTCTTTTAATTTCAGAGGGGGTTAGGAAGACTCCACGAAGGCAGACGAATATCGAAATTCAGTAAGCGAAAATCGACATCTACAAGAATATCTGGTTGAGTTTACCAGAACATCGGGGAAATTTTGCCAGAAAATCTAGTTATGTTGACCAGAACGTTCTATTCTTAAGCTACCAGAAACCTGTCTAGTACATATTTCTTGTTAACCTTACTAGAACTTCTGGTTACATTTATCAGAATTTCTGGTTATATTAACCAGAAAATTGTCAACCAGAAATTTCTAATACTTTTAACCAGAATTTATAGTAAGGGCAAATTTAACACTTTATTCTGTTTGAATTAAACATAATTCTGGTTGATTCAACCAGCATTTTTTCAGTGTACTTTATAACTTTGCAGTTTATTTCTTCATTAGGCTACAGCCCACGCCCAGGATTCATATTCCGTTTTACTTTTTTTTTCATAATTTTCTTTTAAAAACTTTACTTTGCTCACTTTGTGTTCATATTACGCGGCCGTTTACGTAACGTAAATTAGTTTTAAATTATTTGATGCAAAATCCTGTTAAACAAAACAAGAATCCAATGAACAAATTTGGACCAAATTTGGCTGTTGGATTCTTGTTTTGTTTAACAGGATTTTGCATCAATTTGATTATTGGACGTTAAATGGTATTTTTAATTTGGATTTTGGTCTAATTTAAATTTCGTAAATTTTGATTTAAATTATTTGCGGACAGCAATGGGGGATGATCGCTTGAGTGCATTGATATTGCTTTATTCTTCGAAGGATAAAGTGGATAAAATTCATTTTCGTGAAATCGTTGAAAAATGGTCCATGTTGAAACACCGCAGAGTCAAAATCTGACATGAACTATGATCAATCTATGTATTTATGGAATTTAAAAGAATCTGATCTTGATTTCTGCGTACCGCGATCCTTCAATTTACATATTCCTATGATAAATTTGCTGTAATAATAATAATTCGTATCATTCAATTTTTCAATTAAAATTCTTTAATAGTTTCTTTTCACTCTATGATATTCTCTTTCTTATAACCAGATAAAATGTATGCAGTCGGCAAATTCTTACTTGAGTCCGCATTTCGATTAAAATA
>NC_046663.1:144496097-144500967 GCF_010883055.1 Belonocnema kinseyi
ACGATTGAAATCTTCGCTACGCCCCTGGTGCCATCTATAGGAAATGACATTGGATTCTATATAGGATTCTACATTGGTTCCTGTGTAGGACCCTCCCTAATAAGGTACGTAAATGTGGCTAATGTTACCTGATGGTAAATAATGACATGCATGTCTCCAGGCGCCCCTGCAGAAACAAAAAAACTCCTGCTCATCTGCGCATCTGCGCAGGTTCGAATACATGAACCTATATAGGTCCCTATGATGCAGGGGGAGGGTTCAGAAGTTCCTGAAAAATGTATCACATATTTTGTTAATTTCCCCTATATAGAGTCCTATGCAGGAACCTATATAGGATCCCATTTCATTTCCTCTATAGGAATTTTAAGTAGGGTATTCTCCTACCCGGCGAAAACGGTATCGCATGAATTGCAATATATACAATATATACACTATACTGTGTAGCTTGTGTAGTTTTTACACAAATTTAATTTTCTTTATTTTCAATTTTCTTTTTCACCAATAAAACTAAAACTAATTATCCCATAAAAAAATTAATTCATGAAGAATGTGTGTATTTTCTTAGGGGCATAATATTTGTCGATATATCTCTTTTCGTATCTTGCTTTGTTTTTACTTTACAAAATTTTACTAACAGTGGCTGGTTAAGGAACTCGATCTTTCTTTTTTATGTCTCTAGAGATATATATCTCTAGTTTTAGCGCCTATTTTTCAATGAATTAATGATTTTACAATAAATCAGAAACTTTAGAATAATATAACACTGAATAATAATAATTCGAATAAACATTCGAATAAACAGATATTAAAAAAATGTATTATTCAATGAAAATCAATTTTTTGTTCAAAGAAAACAAATTGTACTAAGCAAATTATTTGTTTTAATCAATAAGGCATATGTTTTCCATTTCTTAAAATTGAATAAACCCTTTTTTAATTGAAGCAAAAAATTTGTTTGGTTCAATTATATGAATCCAACAATATTTTGTTGTGTGATTCAAACAAACATTTTTTTAGTGTATTGTTGCTGTCTATCTTGAATCATTAGTCATTTATATTCTAACCACAGAAACACAGACTTTGTTTGGATTTTGTGCCCGTTTGAAAAAATTTTGTGGCAGTATTGAATCATGCAACGACAGTACAGTTTTTCTCAAGCCTGTTTATTAACGCAATATAGATTTTAGTTAGTTTGTAGGAAGAACCACGGTTTGGAGTTGAACAAAAATTACACATGTCAATTTAAAAAATAATAACTTTTGAATAAAATATTTAGGAAATTACAATACATAATTATATAAATGCGAAACTAATAATTAAATTTGTACTTTTACATATTTAAGAATTGATGTTATAATAATAAATTTATAATAATTATAATATACATAATTCTATGTATTATATTCATAATATTCCTGAAAATCAAATTATAACATAAATGAATTATTTAATTTATCTTAATTATTTATTGATTGCGTAAATGATAACGAAATCTAATGTATTAATTAATTCCAATAATAGACGATCATTATTTTTTAGCCAGTTCCCGTCTACCCATCGCCGGGCGTCGATAGCACCAATCAATATAGTAAGCCAACAGCCGTTTGGAGAGCTGTAAGCAATTCGTAGTAGGCCCCTTCATGGTTAGAAATGGGCTTTTTATGCCTAAACCAAATATTGGCTCTTACGAGTTTGCAGCTGGATTTTATAGCTAGAAAAATCTAGGCTTTCCCTCTGCTGACCCTCGACAGATTATTGTCATGTGCTACTTGACTTAAATTATGTATATACTTAATTTTTACCACTATATTCTTAAATCAAACTAGATAAGAGACTTTCTTCTTCAAAATATATTTTAAGAACAATTTCAAACAATTTATTGTTTTCTCGAGGGGACATGGTAAAGCCCTCGATAGACAAGACTACCCGTGCAGAAATTTCAATATGGATCTGATCGGGGCCATATCAGGCAGAATTTGGCTCAAATCAGGTAATCCAGAAGAGGTCTGGCCCCGATTGGGCCCATATTAATTTATTTCCATTATTCTTAATTAAAAGGGATTCTTAAATAAAATAATATAAAACTCGTATATATAACCTCCTAAAATAAAATGTGAGAATCTAAAAATCAGATTATCAAACAAATTACGATATGAAAACATTGGAGTATTTAAGACTAGAAACCAAATATTAAAAAAAACCTTTCTTTGGAGCAAACGGAAAAAGTCGTAAGACGCTATAAAACAGCCAGCATTTGTCTATGATAAAATATTTAAGTATATTGTAATATTTCTTTGGTTTCTCTTTCTGAATGAAAGTTGCTTTCAATTCCTATATTAAACTTAAATTCAAAAATTTATTTTGATATCAGCAGATTATAATATTGCACTGGGTCTTTAAGTTATTTTTACAAAAGCGACTATACTTCATTAAGAAGGTTGTATTCACATACCGATCATATCAAATCACCTAAAAATACGTGAAAAAAAAACGTTTAGAACGTCATTGTTGAGCAAATTTCTAGGTTAGGTTTCATCCTAAGATACCTAATAAATTTACTTATTATAGTCTTTAACACGTAACTCTGTATTATTTCGAAGTATACGATACCTAAGTACTCGTCTTGTGCTTGCTTTTGGCACTATTTTTTACTTATTTTGTAACTTTTTCAATTATCCTGGCGGACCAAAGGAAAGTCTAAAAGTTGACATTGCTGTTTTTTTGTTGTTTTTTTTTTATTTTTTTAAAGAGGAACCGAATGGGGACCCAATGGGGTATTAATTGAAATATTTTTGACGATTGATACTTTACAATGAAACTTTGGAGATTCGAAATCAACCCAGTTGAGGCCCTGAAATTAATGGGGCGCCATCTACTCTTATGATTGGCTGTTAAGCCGGGGTCTAGAGGGGGCCAAATTTAAAATCCACAAAATTTTGTGCCCGATCTGGCGCAAATCAGAAATAGGGCAAATAATTGGCAATTTCTGCACGGGCAAATACGCTCTAAGTCCACAATGAGGTCAGAAGCAAGTTTAATATAATTCTACTTTAATCAAGTCAAAGATGATATGGTCATACTCTTCGTTCTTTAGATATAGCTTCTGTTTGATTTAAAGTTTAATATGGGACAAATCAGTTAGAAGAAATGCATGGCCAACAAAATTAGATTGCAGTAGGAGAAAAAAATACAGGATGAGTCGAAATATCCTTAAAGAAGGTACGTCATGTTTCGGGAGTAACAATTTGTTCGACGCTGCAGCAGGTTTGTAATAAATATTCTAAAATGATTGAATTATGCAACGCAAACTTTCAAATCCTGCATTTAATCAATAATGTTAGTCATACAAAATCGAATTATTCTAAATACACTAAATATTGCTTTATAAACAAAATTTGAGTTTCCCGGTCTGGCCTTGATCGGTAGAAATCTATGACCCATACTTAAGCCAGATCGGGCTAAACCAGTTTCCTACTGAAACATCAACTCCTTGCGCTCAGAGAACTAGTGCCGCTTATTATTTTCTGATAGTGCGGTGAAACTAGAATATTGATCGTTTATAATATATACATATATACAGAATCAAACCGAAGGGCCTATGACAAAGCCACCAAACGCGTCCTCGGGTTGCGGATAGAGGGTCCCTGCACCAAGGGTTTCTGCTGAATATGGTTACAAAAATAAATAGGCAGTCGCGGACAATTGTCCAGGGGTGTTCCCGAAGGAATTAACCCCCAAGCGGAGGTGTGAAAACCGTGCCGAAAGCTGAATGGCTCCTAGATTAGGTGTCTAGAACGGTGACTCTGGGATACCGGGCGACCTCTCAGAGTTAGCAGCCTTATCCTTGCATGCGGGGCTCTACAAGGATGGACGAACCCTTTTCCCTAGCTTCTCGTGGGAACAACAATGACAACACCAAACATAGTTGTAGTAAGTGCTGTTTAAAACAACAGAACGCGCAGGGCTCCCGACAATGTGTCGGCCAACAATGCCGACCAATCTAGAGCTGGGGGAGCCAATGAAAATGGATTAAATTCGATGGATCGGCGGGATCTCGTTTGCTTTGGGTGGAAGAAGCAATTGAATCACGACTTGCTAGACTGATAAAATGCGAGTGTGGCCCGTGAACGGGATTACCTGGCACGGCTGCATGCTCTGTGGTGCGAGAAACACCCGGAGATATCGCACTTTTCGCAGCAACGTCTGCGAAACCATGCTGAACTACTCCGTAAAAGGGGCTATGTAAGCGGAACGCCTACTTTACCACAGCTACAACAAGCCGGACACAAAGAAAGAGAGGCGACATTAAAACCAACCGCAGGCAGGCATCCAATAGATGAAGAGTGATGCTTTACGACCCGGAGAAACATCAACACCAAGGTTTCTCTCAAGCCTTAAGATCTGGCTGAAATGGATGACGAGCTTCATGGACATTTTTCCGGTGAATCCAACCTCTGGGCTATCAATTATTGTGTGTATAATGCAGCGGGAGCTGTGGCCGATGCGAACCGTAAAACAAAATCAACAGCTCATCATAAGACCAAAAGACGAATGCATCAACTTGCCATAAAGATAGGCTGGGCAAGACAGTACGCGTCCCGCATTCAATGTGTGATTGACTACATCACATCTGGCAGGAATTTTACCGCCAAGGTTTGAAAGTTCTCGCGTGAACTCCGGACCCGTTATCACACACTTGACAAGTCAAAGCTGCTGAGCATCAGGCAGCATATTGATGAGAAAATACGAATACTATCTGACACTAAGAGAAGTCTAGAGTGGAGGGAGAGATGGGTCAGAGAAAATCAACAGTTTCTCTCTGACCTATCTCGACTCTTCCAAGACCCTCCAGTTACTGTCGAACACCCAC
>NC_046663.1:144501067-144520985 GCF_010883055.1 Belonocnema kinseyi
GGACAACCGCAGGATTTCGCCGGGAGCGGGTGCTAATCTGAAAAATTGCACCCGCTTCCAGCGAAATCGTGGTAAAATTTCAGCCACAACCACGTCTCACAAGGGTGAGATAGATAATATATAAAAAATATTATTTTCCATCCAGTCTTATTAAGACGCTAAACATTTTCTGTTATTGAAGATTCTTAACTTGATTGATATTGTGTAGATTCTTCAGCCTTCATGGTTTGGAGGGTTGATCTACTGTCGGTAAGGTACAATCTCTGATGATATAGCAGATAAATTAAAAAATTTGAAAATAATTACTTGTGCCATTAACACCTGGCTAAAAATTAGCGTCATATTATTGAATTAAGAGTTCTTATTCTGATCCCTCTAATAGCTTAATTGGAAAAGCACCTGACCGGAAATCAGAAGTTTTGTGGTTCGATTCCCAATGGTGTGAAGATGGAGTAGGATCTTTTTTTGAAGAAATAATTTTAATTTTAATTTAAAAATATTATTTTCCATCTAGTCTTATTAAAACGTTAAGCATTTTCTGTTATTGAAGATTCTTAACTTGATCGATATTGTGTAGATTCTTCTGCCTTCATGGTTTGGAGGGTTGATCTACTGTCGGTAAGGTGCAATCTCTGATTATATAGCAGATAAATTTAAAAATTGGAAAATAATTACTTGTACCATTAACACCTAGCTAAAAATTAGCGTTACGTTATTGAATTAAGAGTTCTTATTCTGATCCCTCCAATAGCTTAACTGGAAAAGCACCTGACCGGAAATCAGAAGTTTTGTGGTTCGATTCCCAATGGAGTGAAGATGGAGTAGGATCTTTTTTTCAAGAAATAATTTTAATTTTAATTTAAAAATATTATTTTCCATCTAGTCTTATTAAGATGTTAAGCATTTTCTGTTATTGAAGATTCTTAACTTGATCGATATTGTGTAGATTCTTCTGCCTTCATGGTTTGGAGGGTTGATCTACTGTCGGTAAGGTGCAATCTCTGATTATATAGCAGATAAATTTAAAAATTGGAAAATAATTACTTGTACCATTAACACCTAGCTAAAAATTAGCTTTACGTTATTGAATTAAGAGTTCTTATTCTGATCCCCCTAATAGCTTTTTTGGAAAAGCACCTGACCGGAAATCAGGATATTTGTGGTTCGATTCCGAATGAAGTGAAGATGGAGTAGGATCATTTTTTCAAGAAATAATTTTAATTTTAATTTAAAAATATTATTTTCCATCTAGTCTTATTAAGACCTTAAGCATTGTCTGTTATTGAACATTCTTAACTTGGTTGATATTGTGTACATTCTTCTGCCTTCATGGTTTGGAGGGTTGATCTACTGTCGATAAGGTACAATCTCTGATGAAATAGCAGATAAATTTAAAAATTGGAGAATAATTACTTGCACCATTAGCACCTAGCTAAAAATTAGCGTTACGTTCTTGAATTAAGAGTTCTTATTCTGATCTCTCTAATAGCTTAATTGGAAAAGCACCTGACCGGAAATCATAAGTTTTGTGGTTCGATTCTTAATGGAGTGAAGATGGAGTAGGATCTTTTTTTGAAGAAATAATTTTAATTTTAATTTAAAAATATTATGCCATAAGCATAATGGCATAATATTATGCCATAAGAGTGACAGAGAAGGTAATAAAGCACTTTTATTGCCGCATGGTGCCTTTGGATGTAGATCGTTTCAGCATGAGTTGGACAAATAGGTAGTATGTGAGCTAAATGCTCGGGGTGTGCATGGTGTGCATGTGTATGATCTTGGCTTAAAATGTGGCGACGATATTTAAAGGTGGAAAGGACACCGTCTTGGCATTCTTAAATAAAACCCTTCGTACCAGACTTCAATTCAGGTGATTTAAGGAAAGCAAACGTTAGCTCACAAGACATTGACTGATCCTCCACATTTCTGTGGAAGATACTGTGCATCCTCTAATCGAGGAGTAGTTCACGAAAATTTTTCTCGTGTGCTTTCTTAATCCGGGCTTTCAAGAGTGAGTAATCGAGATAGATAAGATTTGATGCATTTTGCTCACCCCTAATACTGAAGTTAGGTCCGAGTGTTTCAACAGCCTCCTCCGCTGCTTTGTACAGAAACGCTCCTTTGCCCACGTGTCCGTGATTCCTAACCATTTTAGGAAGAGGGTCTCTTCCATTTGCGACTCTATATGCTGTACCCAGAATAATTTTGGTGTGAATACATTCAAAACTCAGTATTCCACGACAACCTTGACGGCGTCGGATGTACAGTCGCGGAACAGAAGACTTAAGAAGGATGCTTTGTTCGTGTGCAAAACCTTTCTTGTTCAGATATCAAGGGATCTGAGCTCGTTCTTCGTCCATGGAAATACTCCAAATAAATGGAGTACTACCAGGACGGCAAGCATGCTCGTTGCAGATACCTTGTTTCTCGCCGACAGTTCAGAAGACCAAATCTGTCGGATGAGACGTTTGTAAGTGCTTCGGATAGTATCTTTTATAGATGTCATATCCTGAACGCGGCTCTGTGGTACGCACATGTATGTATAAGTTTCTCCAGCGCAAAGGTGTCGTATAGCGCTTCTATATAGAGCTCAGGATCTTCAGGGATGTTATTAAGTTTTCCTCGCTTCAATTAAACCTTGGCGCATTTGCCTAACCCAAATTCCATTCCAATTTCCTTAGTATATCGTTCGAAAATCCCTAGAGCTAGATGTAATTGCTCTTTGTTTTAGTCAGAAAGTTTTGATACAATCTGGTCCCGGTGCGTTCTTCATCCCTCTTAATACTTTTTTCACCTCCTCGGTAGTGATGGGTGGGCATTCTTCATCAGGTGTTCTGAAGGCATCACACAGCTCCTTAAAGCTATTTATATTTTCTGTGTCTTCTTCCATTCTGTGCTGCAATTCGTAGACTTCTCTCCATAATACTTCGAACTCCTCTGGTTTGGGCGGGTGGTCGACAGTAACTGGAGGGTTTCGGAAGAGTTGATATAGGTCAGAGAGAAACTGTTGATTTCCTCTGACCCACACACTGAATGCGGGATCCGTACTGTCTTGTCCAGCCTATCCTAATGGGAAGTTGATGCATTCGTTTTTTGGGCTTACGATCAACCGTTGGTTTTGTTTTACGGTTCGCATCGACCAAAGCTCTTGCTACACTATACACACAATAATTGATAGCCCAGAAGTCCAATTCTTCGTAAAAATTTCCACGAAGCTCGTCATCAATTTTTGCCAGATCTTGAGGCTTGAGAGAAACCTTGGTCTTGATTTATCTCCGGTTCATAAAGCATCGCTTTCCTCTATTGGATGTCTGCCTGCACTTGGTCTTAGTCATACCGGCAACAGAGAAAAAGAGGCAACACTAAGACCAACCACGGACAGGCATCCAATTGAGAAAGGGCGATGCTTTGTGACCCGGAGCAACATCAACACCAAAGTTTCTCTCAAGCCTAAAGATCTGCCTGAAATGGATGACTAATTGACTGCATCCGACTCACTTAACTAACTGCGTCACAACTGCCCACCCCTTAGACGAGGCATCACCGGGCCGAGCATGTACTTCCCATCCCTCCTTCAAGTGCCAACGACGAAATCCAGACTGGTGGGTTACTAATACTATTCGTGAATTAATTATGTATGCCTTAATCTAGTTATTCCGGCGGCCAATTAATCTATCCTATTAGGACAATATAGAAGGAAAAGAACATGGAATGTTGCTAAACACGTTAATCGTTATTTAAAAAACGTTAAGAACTAAAGACATGGTGGACTTCTGGTGGAGTTTTGGGCAGTCCTCTTTAAATCTCCTCCGAATCCTCTCCATAATTGGGAGTGCTGCCGGTGGATGCTCCACTTCCGGCTGTACTATTTCTGCTGCTGCAGCTTGAAAAACCCTAGGTTGAGAAAGATGCATCGGGACCCACGGCAAGGATGGTAGCCTTGTGTCTTGTGTTCCCCTACGAACTGCAGCCAGCAGTGCCACGTTTCTATTCACTGGAGGGCTCGCCTTATCCTCCAAATCGGAGTCCGAACTAGAGTCCGAAGTGACTTCCTTTTCGAGCCGCCAGCCCAGCATCTCATCCTTGTATGCCTTGAGATGACAAGAGAACATCTGAAATTTAAATTTTATCTTATTCTGACTAAGCTGAACCTCCCTCGTTCTTATTACCCCTAGTCTGATAAATAACTAACATTCTGACATTTAATTATAACGTATCTTAATCTATTTGGGTTTCCTTATAATCAGGACGAGTAGAACCGATTCCGAAGTTCCTTGCGGCTCGAGCCCTCGTCGACCTGTAGATCCTCCGGTCGTTTACGATTAGGCTCTGCGACCCAACCCATTTCTTCTCCCGGTTCGTCCGATGATACCGATTCCCATTCCTTATCCGAGTCATGAATTTCAAGAAGTTCTCTATCTAAGGCCGCTGCCTCCTCCGGCGTCAGTTCCTCATCTTTCGGCTGGTCTGTATCCACGTACTTGAACAACTTAGAAACATGGTATCTCCCCTTGAAACCCCCTTCTTGTGATGCTAGTTCATAAACGCCGGGTGAGCAAACCTTTACCACTACGTGAGCCCCCTCGAATGGTTTTATCAACTTGCTCGAGACATTCTGACTCTTTCTGGAGTGAGTAAAAATGTGCCGATTTCTTAACCAGATCGCCTACTTTAAATGAGACATCTCTGCGACCCCTGATATAATATTTTGATTGCCTCAAAAACGCCTGATCCTGATGCTTTGTTATTTAGTCTTTTAGGTGCGTGAGTCTTGACATCCTAGTTGCCCAACCTTCAACATCGGGTAGGGGCAACTCTGCTTCTCCCTCAAAGGTACGTCTAAGCAGGTTCCTAGGCCTGGCTTCCCGTCCAATATTTAGAAATGTACGTCCCATTCCCGAAGATCCTGCCCCACGAACGAGACTATCATAGTCTTAAGGACTTGATTAGTCCTCTCAACAGGATTTGTCCGAGCATGGTATACCGGGCTGAACGATCGGTGGATATTATATTCCCTAGGTATTTCGTCTAATGCATTGTTCGCGTATTGAGTGCCTCTATCCGAATGAAGCACTTCCGGCGTGCCCCAACGACTAATAATTAGGTCCTTAAAAATATTCTTGATGTTAGCTGCATTCGCCTTTTTTAGAGGAGCTACTTCCATCCATTTAGTAAACAGATCCTAGTATACAACCAGATACTCATTACATTTCTTACGGCTCTTGAACTAGGCGATGACTCATCAACCCCTTCGGGCCTGACTGGTCTGATTTGTTTAATTGACAAGTCTCACACGCTTTGATGAAGGTGCTGATGTCGTTAAAAATTCCCGGCTAATAGTAGCGCAACTTCGTTCTATAGAAAGTCTTCTCAATGTCCATATGACCGGGTCCCTAAGGTTGCAGAGCTATCTTAAGCTGCTATGATCGGTAATGACTGTGAAATGATACCCCTCTAGGTAGTACCTGAATTTCTTGATCGCCCAGACGACAGCTAGGCATTTTCGCTCTATTGTAGAATAATTACGCTCAACTTTGGACAGGATTCTACTGGCATGAGCCATAACCTTTTCATGACCCCCCTGTACTTGGATGACCAATACACACAAGCCAGTGTTGCTGGCATCGGTCTGAATTGTGAAAGGGACGCTGAAGTCGGGATACGCCAGAATTGGTGATGAGATTAATGCCTTTTCAAGTGTCTAGAACGCCTCCTCTTGTTCTTCGCCCCAAATAAACGAATGATTTTTCTTACTTAAGTGTGTTAAAGGCTCACAAATCCTGGCATAGTCCTTAATGAAACGTCTATACCAAGATGTTGCTCCAATAAACAGGCAAACTTGTCGCAATCTAGTCCGTCGAGGGTATTCGAATATTGGCCCTATTTTATCCTCGTTGACGTTGAGACCAGTCTGACTCACTACAAAGCCCAATTATTGGACCTGCAGTTTACAAAAGTCGCATTTATCAGGGTTGAGATTCAACCCAGCTTCCTGAACCCGTTTAATGGTTTTCTCTAACCAATAGAGATGTTCTTTGAATGTTTTAGTTACGACTATTATGTCGTTCGAATACGCGAGCACATGCGTTCTCATTTCCGGTGTTATAACCTTGTCCATTAATCTTTGCAACGTCGCAGGTGCTCCCGTAAGTCCGAATGGCTTCCGCCGATATTAGTAGAGACCCTTACCTGGTATTATAAAGGCAGTATTTTCTTTGCTCTCATTATTCAAGGGACGTGATGATATGCCGTGTTTAGATCAAGCGTCGAAATATATCGAGCTGAGCTTAATTTGTCTAGGATCTCAGTCATGAAAGGTAAAGGATATGCACATTTCTTACTGACTTTATTGACTTTTCTAAAGTCAATGCACATCCGATATCCTTTATCTGACTTTCGAGCCATCAGGACTGGATCACACCATTCGCATGATGCTTCCCTATGTGTCGATCGTATTGTCGACAAACTTGGCCGCGGGTAATTTCTCCGGAGGCGAAGGAAGCACCCGTTTTAGAAATAGATTGAGTTCTTTTCTGCCCCCTTCCAACAAAGTGGCAATTCCTTCGCAAGTCTCGGGCTCGCCTTCGTCCACTACCCCGAAAGAAAACTTTTTGAGTGGCTCGTCAGCCATCAAGATTTCTCTATCTCTCGCGTGGATTATAAGTCCAAAGTCCTCCGCAAAGTCCATGCCTAACATGCACAGGTCAGCAAGGTCTGGTGTTATTCTAACGGCTACCTCGCGGGTCATACCTCCCAAACTGATAGGGATTGAAGCTACACCTATGACGGACTCTAAGGTACCATTCGCCTTCATAACCGCGCCCCTCCTACTCAAGTTGATTTTAATATCACACGCTTCAGCAACTTCTAGTCCATTCGCTTCCATGAAGGTGTTTGTTGATCCTGTGTCCACCAATGAATGACAGGCTTTACCGCCTATTACGAAGTCAATATAGGGTCGTGCGGCTTCACCTTTTTTTTAAATTTGGGCTGAACGGTGCACCAAAATTATAAAAACCTTAATTCAGATCGTCCACGATCTCTGATTCACTTATCTTAGATTCTACTGAGTCCTGGCTTAATTGATTGAAGTCACTATCGACTCTAAAATTTAAATTTAATTGACACGAGTTGTCATCAACCCGAAGATTTAAGTTAAATTGATATGAGTTATTCGCAACTCCTGACGTCTCTGTGTTGAGGTGGTATAGCTCATACGTGGCAGTTTCTATGGGACCCTACCCATATGACTGGTTGTCTGAGCTGTGTTGACATTGATAGGCGATTCATTCTGCCCTGTTACTCATAACCGATGTTGGCCTAATATAATTGATGATTGTTGCATAATTGCGTGAAGTTATATCCGGTTGATTTATCCAAGCTTGGGTCTGCTTAGGTATAAAGGGAGCAGCATCGACCCGAAATTTGCTCTTCCTTTTTGGTTTCCCTGACAATAGGCTGAGTCACACAATAGGCTGAGTCACAATTGAAACAAGATGGTTCCTACTTAGGTTGGATCCAGCGCTTCCTATTTCTATCCGGGGACCTATTCTTAGGGGATCCTTTTGAGTTTTCGAAGTCTTTATGCTCGTCCGACTTTGACTTCCTATTCTGGGATTGCTGCTTACTTTTACTCGACTCATCCGAAGCTGATGGGTCCTTGCTGCCGCCCGAATCTCTCTTATCTCGAACCATTACCAGGTCGAGAAGGATTCTTGCTAGTTTATCAATAGCTGAGTCGGAGTTAGCCTCTCTAACTGCACTTCTGCCTTAAGCTTTCTTCATTGGCGTATAGGCAAACTAAGGGAACAATCACTCCTCCCGCTTAGAAGGTTGCCTATCATCGTCCATTGTACTTTGCATTCTCTCTGCGTCAGCTGCCAGAAACGCCAGTCTAAGATAAGATAATTGGATGTCAAGTCATCCTTTCCTTGATATCTCTTAGCCACCTGTTCGTCCAGCTTCCACTGATAATTAATATTGCCAAACAGGGCACGAAAGGCGGCTTTAAGTTCTGGCCAGGTGGGCCATGCTCATCAGTTCATACTGAATTATTCGGCTGGTAAGTCGTTAAGTAGAAATGGCATAGCAGTCAGCATTTCCTCATCGGTGAGGTAACACACCTCTTTACCGTTCTGGACTTTAGCGAGAAAACTCTCTACAGTGATCTGCTTTTCCCCAGGATATTTAATGTCCCAATTCTTTACTATAGAATCCAAGGTCTTATTTCGCCTGGGAATAGGAATACGATTCTCTGGGCCGCCCCAGTCAACGACTTTGCGACCTGCCCCTTTAAATTCCCGATTGTCTGGGACATATGACTCATACAATGGGCTTTAAGCAAACTGTTGAAAGGCTTGAATTAAGTAATGCCCCCCTTCTGAAGCGATTGCACCATAAATAGGGGTGCTATTTGAAATTGGGGGGTTTGTAATACTTCCTTGAAAAGTGGGCGTATTTTCAAGACCCGAAATTAATGGCCTATAGGCCCAACTATACCCGGCGAATTGCTTCGGCCTAGTATGCGACACGCTTGAATCATCCGATGTCACGGTGACTTGTGGTGGCTCTCCCTTTATACGCGAGCCATCCAATTCACTTAGTAGGGATATTTTCTATTGAGACATCATACCGAATATTACCTTCAAAGTTCAGTACCGCAATGCGCTAATTAGCCGCCCGGAGGCGTGACTTGCACGCGGATTCATGTTCACGCGACGACATTCGGTACCTATAACTAGAACTCATGTTGTCCGTATTGGGTGGAGATGCTTTGTCACATTATTGGCTACTATTCTATTCTTAAGATTACCAATAGCTTGGGGTTCGTCGCTAGGGCTTGAGACACCTGACCAAAAATCATGCCTCATCACTAGACTGAGGGTCGTTTCTTTAAACCTCTCAAAAAATGTCGCTGTGTCCTTGACCGCACCCGCAGTATCCCTTAATTAGGGTAAAATTTCGACGGGGGTTAATTTTGAAAATTTTTTTTCTTCTTTATCGTCTTCGCTAGACCAACGGATACCCGACATTCCTGCCTCTCTCTGTAGGAGTCTGATGACCTGATCTCTTAAAGTCGGGGCGGAGCGCTGCGAACTGTGCCCCCTCTCATCCAGCCAATCCCTCAACCCATCTTCGTCTAGGTTGATAATGGATTGGGGTACTTCGAATTCCCAATTTTCCGATATTTTGTTTAAGTATAATAGAAAATGCCTACGGCTCTTTTCTGTTCTTATTCAATTAGAAGGGGTAAAAAAATGCCTACCACAATTTTCTTGTACTTATTTATTCAATAGGGGTAAGAAAATTCCAACCGCAATTTTCTTTTACTTAATTCATTAAGCACAATCAAATTTTTCCAATGGTTTTATTCAATATTCTTCCAGCAATGACCAATTAAAAATCGCTGCGATTTCATTTCCGTCGCTTTTATTCTAAGATTCAATAGAATCCGGTTTCTGTCCATTAAGTGAATGGGATACCAATAATTTACATCCAAACAATTAAAGTTTTAAATTGCTCGAATTTTTGATTGGTTCATGTTTCTTCATTTAATCAATTAAACGTTAATAATTTAAATAGTTTTTCAATTAATTGAATTTTATCTATTTATTTCAATTAATTTTTACTTAATCAAGTTTTCTTCCTTTAATTATTTAAATTTCATTCAACCGACTAATTCTCAGTCTATCAATGAATCTGATTCATTAATCAATTTGTAATCAATTAAATTTTTCTTTATTTAATTAATTACACATTAGTTATTCAACTTTTTACTCAATTGAATGTCATGTTATTAATCAATTTGCAATCAATAATATTGTTCAGTCGAATAATTACTTTTTAGTCATTCAACTAATTTTCACTCAATTGACTGCATCCAACTCACTTAACTAATCTACAATCATAAATTGGTTTATTTAATTAGTTCTCATTTTCCAAATTGCTTCTACTTCCTTGTTAGTTGTCACACGATTTTTTCCAGATGAGATAGTAAATCTGGTTTTCCAAAGCGGTATTAATCTCTCTATGCATCCAACTATTTGCGGATGAACCTTTAAGATTTCCAAAAGACAGATGATAAGTCTATGGGATGTAGAGTCGAAAGCTTTCCGATAATGAATCCAGGCCATCGATAGGTCACGCTTGTAGAAAGCTGCATCTTTGTAAACACATCTATCGATGAGCAGGTTCTCCCGACATCCGGCTACGCCTTTCTTTGAGCCTCGTTGTTCATACATTTCTTGCCAGACAGGTTCAATTGCCTTAACAATCCTATCATTTAGGATAGCTGCGAATATCTTATAAAGCGTGTTTAGATAAGTTATTGGCCTGTAGTTCTTTGGGTCAGCTAAGTTACCTATTTTCGGCAAGAGTATTGTGCGCCCTTCCACCAACCACTCTGGAATCAACTCTTCCGACTTCAAATATGAGATGAAAATACGGGCCAAATGCTTATGGATTGAAGAAAACTTCTTCCACCAGAAGGTTTTAAAAGAATCTGGTCCCGGTGCGGAATAGTTCTTCATCCCTCTTAATACTTTTTTCACCTCCTCGGTAGTGATGGGTGGGCATTCTTTATCAGGTGTTATGAGGGCAATACATAACTCCTTGAAGCTATTTATATTTTCAGAGTCTTCGTCCAGTCTATGCTGAACTTCGTAGATTTCTCTCCAAAATACTTCGAAATCCTCTGGTTTGGGTCGATGTTCGATAGTAACTGAAGGGTCTTGGAAGAGTCGAGATGGGTCAGAGAGAAACTGTTGATTTTCTCTGACCCACCTCTCCCCCCGCTCTAGACTTCTTTTAGCGTCAGATAGTGTCCATATTCTCTCAACAATATGCTGCTTGATGGTCAGCAGTTTTGACTTGTTAAGTGTGTGATAACGAGTCCGGAGTTCGCGCGCTAACTTTCAAACAGGAGAGTCGTAGGATAAGCTCTCGGGGATCTAGTGTAGTTCAGGATAAACTAAGAGCGATCCAGACGGATAACAAGGTAATCGAACAATGTATGGAAGTTTCAGGTGAAATATCATAATGTAGGGAGATCGAGACCGAAGAAAAGACGATGAGGCTGTTCGTGAAAATTAGGGTCAGTAAGCGATTGATTGACGCACTTATCGATCGTGGGTCTTCACGTTCATTTTTATTCGAACCTCTCGCGCAGGATTTGATAGCAGAAAATGATAGGAAAACGGTAGATGCTAAAGCACGTATGATGAGAGTAGTTAATGGGGCCACCTCTCAGATTCTGGGGCGGGTATCCCTGCCGATAGAATTGGATGGTGTGCAGCATGAAGTACCTTTTCAAATAACTAACGCGTTATCACCACATTGTATTTTGAGCTAAGACTTTATGCGTAAGTTCGGTCTCATCCAAGATGGGTGTAGAAACGAGTGGTATTTAGCTATGCCTCCTGGTTAGGAACAAATTTGTTTATCATGGGGACTGTAGTACTACTACTATGAGCGAAGACGAGATCAGACAGCAAGAGACTCGGGTTGAAATGGTGGAATTGTCTGAGGTCAAGAGTGACTGGTTTTAGAAATTTGTTTCAATCGGCAGACTTTATAATAGTCGCCTAGCTTATTATCAGGTTCTTCTGAAAGACGGCAGTCGAGCTGTAACAGCATTCTCGATTTCGGGGCGTGGTTTATTCCAATATAAATGCATGCCTTTTGAGTTAAGCAGGGCACCTGCCACTTTCCAATGATTGATTGATAAATTAATCAGGCCAGAAATGCGCCCCCGCTGTTTCGCTTATCTCGACGATATTATCTGATGCGGAACGGGTGTAACCTGTTCCGAATTAACATGTACCGTGCAATATTCGGCAGATTTGGAGATACTTAGGTATGGCTAGCTAGTATCGGCGCTTTATGAAAACTTTTCTTCGCTTCTTGTACGCCTCACACGCCTGTTCGGGAAAAATAACCGTTGGAATTGGTTGAAGGAACAAGAAACGTCATGTCCGAATTTTGAACTCCATTTTGTGTTACAAACTGACGCCAGCAGTTTTAGTTCAGGTGCGTATTCCATTACGGAACATGAATGACAGTAGTTTGGAATTAATTTTTACGGATATATGAGGATGAGGAAGTCGCCGTGATGTGTGGAACAAATGTAATTAATGATCTCTGGTATTCCTGGCGAATTAGGGATGTACAAAATTTCCCTAAAAGGTATCATGGTTGGAAGGTGCTAGAGGGAAAACTATATGCATTTAGTTCAAACCCTCTGATAGAACCAATCCTAGAAGATACAGAAGTGTGAAAATTAGTGGTTCCGGTCGAAAAACGGCAGCAGGTGTTAACTGGGGTACATGATGTAACTCAGACAGGTCACTTATGGGTAGAAAAGACCTATGCTCGAGCTGTCGTCTCTTATTATTGGCCTGGAATTTTTAGGGACGTTGTGAATTAAGTGAAAGGGTGCGACAGTTGTCGACACACAAAGGTTTCACAAGAGGTGCGTCCTGAATTAATGGTCAAAAGGGTAGTAGACCAACCCTGGGCATTGGTGTCAATGGACTTTATGGGGGCTTACACTCGCAGAAAGCAGGTAACTGTATTGTTGTGGTCTTTCACGACTACTTCACTAAATGTTTCGAGTGCAAGGCCCTGCGAGCAGCAAACGCCAAAAATGTGGGACCGTTTTTAAATTACCTGTTTATCTCGAGGTGGGGTAAACCTGAGGTAATCCACACAGATAATGGGACGGAGTTCGTCAATAAAATCCTGAATAAATTAACCAGATTTTATGTCATCCATCACTCCATGTGCCCTGTAAATGTTCCTCAGGCTAATCCAACTGAACGAATGAATCAGGTACTAAAGAAAATAAGTCAGAATTGCGAGACCTTGTGATGCTTCATTTGGATGAGGCAGACGAGAAACAAACTCGTTATTACAACCAATCGCGACGTGATTTTAAGTATTAGATACGAGATCGAGTTTTGAAGCGCAGGGCGATAATATCCTCGAATAAAATAAGAATATTGGCTAAATTAAATAAACGTTTTCATGATCCTTTCCGCGTTAGGGGAGTACGTTCACCCTCTCGTATATGAATTGGCTAATGATAGTGGGAGGGCGCTCAGCACTTTTCACGCAAAGGACTTTAAACATACGTATCACGATAGGCATAGTTATTGTTTGGTTCGGTTTTTTCTACCTTTATTTTTTATTCTCGTTCATACATTTGTCAGGGTTAGTTTTGTTTGCATTTCGCATGGAGATTATCATGTTTTATTTTATTTTCTTAGGACACGTCATCGCTGTTGAAGTGAACCATGGGTTCGAAGAGCTCTTTCATTGACCCTAAGAAGGTCCAGTGAGCGTCAGAGATCCTGCAGAGGGGGGATCTCACGTTCGAGAGCATAGCTCTGAACCCCAACAGCCAGCGCATACTTCGAGAAGTGGTTGAGCGTATCGTGGTCTCTAGGTCTTTGACTATTGCATGTGTCTGGCATACTTCTCATAGTAATATACGTTGAATTGGTTTCAGGCTTTTTTTCTTTCTTCTTTTGTGGTGATTAGTCTTATAATTATTGTATTTGCTTCCTTTTTTTGTTTTGTCGAGACATAAGGATAGTTTTTTGATTTGACATTTTATCTCATTTATTTATTTTATTTTAACTTTCTAGGATTGGAACATGAGAGTGTGAAGTTCTGCCTTGGGGCGGGTAAGGCACTTGGTTTTTTTTTTTATTTTTTGGGAAATTTTATTATGGAAATAAGCCACCTACCATCCGTATGGGTCTTGTCCGGTGATAGAAGAATAACCCCCGGGGTTCCCCTTGTAGGTGAAGGAGTTTCAATGGTTCAGATTTTACCTGCAAATTATTGTTGTTTAATTGTTTATTTATATTTGTAAACAGCTCCTCTCCTCTTAAAGAGAACAGTCGCGAAACCGAGGCTCGACCAAAGACCAAGTTATTTTATTGTTTGGTATTGTTTTCCTTTTTTTACATTAATTCACACTCTCATGGCCTCTTCATGGGGAGAAAGAGTAAGATACATTATTACTAATTTTTGCGGGTTTTTCTTTTTTTTATCGTTTCACCGAAACGAGGGGGAAACTTAGAAAGGAATGGTTTCCCTGGAGTAGCAATTATCATCAAGGAACATCTGTGCGTTCAACGAGGACGTAAGGAAAGTTTAAATTGCACAGGTACAAGCGCAACCGTAGGTTGTTCACCGAGGGTGGAATGTGAATGAGAATACCGCATTCCAGATCCTGTACCTAGCGCAATTCAAATCTCACCACCTTGGGTTTGCCGCAGCACTACTATCACCATCTCTTTGGTATAAGGATCCCGCAATCTGCCTCCAATCACCATGTTGTTACGACGGCGTAGTAGATACATCTGGATTGCCTGCGCAAGAGGGAGGAATCTGGGCGGCCTGCGTGCCGTCGAGAGAAGCGAGCTGTAACCAGTATTCGGTTGAGCCTTGCACTGAATCTTAATTTAATCTTCATTACTTTCCTTGGGCTTCTTTTTCAAAAAGTTTGACTGATTTTCATGAAATATTAGCCATATAATCAAAGGACCTAAACGCGCGTAGGTCTCGAGTTACGGGGGTCTAGGTAGCCACTTGAGTTTTTCACTTTATCGCTCTTCTTGTACTTAAAAAGTTAAAAATTAATAATTCTACAATCCGTGACTTGAAAGTAATATATTGAGAATATTCGAAGTATTCCTAATCCAACGGTATGTAATTTGTCCATAAAGTTTAAAAATTGGGAAAGTAAGCAATATCAAATTGAATATTGCGCAAAAATTGCTTCAATGGAACTTCTTCAAATTTTCAACTTTCCTATGCAAAGTAATTTATCGTTGGAATCTGAAAAATTCGTAGATGCCGCGGAGACATTTGTCTCCGGCAAAATAAGGTTTGCCTGGCGTCATTTAAAATAAATTAAGAGTCCTTATGAAAATAAATTTAAAGTCTTTCGTATTGTAATATTTTTATAAAATGAAGAATCTACATTCTTCATTTTAATACCTTTCTCAAGATCTATGCAATCATCTAGGTTGAAATCAATTAGTTTAACCCCTCAAAATACAACTAATAGTCATAAATCCTCAGAAATGCATTTGAACACATAAATAGGTCCAAGAGACGGAATGACTAAACTCGACCAAAATTTGGTTGACACTGAACTCCCAGGAAAAAGGGCCCGAGTCTGATCAACAAAAAGACGTTACGCTACCACCTGAGTACCGACTCTAACCAAAGAGGTACGGCCTGAAACTCAAATATGCGGGACAATTTCAAGAAGAATGAGTATTGGGGGAAAACCATTCTGTCAACAATAAAACCCAAAGGTCAAGAACAGAAGGAACAGAAAGACAAGGACAACAAATAAATAATTAACATCCCGCCCGCCTCGTTCGCCGAACAAAACAAATTCCACGTATGAATATGAAGAGTTGAGTGCCGCCCGCAATGACGCACCCAAGAAGTTTCCGTGCATAAGTAAGAAATTCATTTCCGCCTGCCATGGAGAACAATTAGCTGCATAGTGGCAGCGCACCACTGGTAACCCACACAATGTTGCAATCGAGCGATTGTAGATCCCAAAAGATGTTTCAGCAAAGGCATATCGCTAAAGTCCACCCTGTCCGGGATTAACACTGATTATATTCCAACTGTGCATGAAAGTGTAACTGTGCATGACGTAAAAAGGCGTTAGGAACCCCGCTGGACCCCTCAAATTGTACTGGCTACATAATCGATCCGCAGAAAGAGTCAACCGCTTGAATTAAATGAGAATGCTTGGAGAGTCCAATCAAGCATAGGTGACCGCAAGAGAGAGTTTCAATTCCTTATGTACGCAGTAAATCAATCGAACCACAAGCACAACAGCGCAAGGCTTCAGTCGAGGAATAGAGACTTAAATCAAATCAATTATACCCATCCAGAAAAGGACCGAAAAGGCGACGGGAGGCTTTCGTAACCCTTCAAGAGTTGCTGCTGAAAGAAGTGACCTGTAATTTTTAGTGAGCGTGAGCAATTCAAGTCGAAGAGTATTCACCTCAACAAGTGACAATGATGGTCGAGAATCAAGATGAGGGGGTCACGCGTGTACCAGCAATCCCGATTGATTTGGGTTCAACCGTGTTGATGGAAAAATTATTGGCCTGTTGTGATTAATCAAAGGGGGACACTAATTTTCAGGATAAAGAAGTAGTTTTAGAGCCAGGTTCAAGAAGGAATCTGGTTCGAAGTTGGCATCCGTGAGAGGTCTCTTCTGTGACTTCTGATATAGCATACAGAACTTGTCAAAAAGCAGAAAGAAACCGAAAAGTTAGATTCCGAATCCAAATCTAAATGAACCTGCTCACCGCTTGAAGGATCCATGTCCTCAGTCGACGGTTTTTTACGAGTAATGTTATCATGAAATGTGCCATGATGCTGTTTATAACATAGACGACAACGAATTCTCTTGAAAATGACCGATGTTGTAGTTTTTGCTACGAGTGGCATAAAATGGATTGGCAGATGTAATTAGAAAAACCGAAATGCAACACTGGAGTCTGTCTAGGCATTCGATCTTGAGACAGTGGACATGCCCCAGGATTCACTCATTGGCGGATAGAACGTTTTTAAGTCTGCAGTGCTGGAATTTGCTGTTACAAGAACACTGAAATTTCAGAAATCTAAAAAATAGTTCTTTATATGTGTGATCGAAGTTACCAAGGAAAATTTGCTCTTCCAAAAGTCTATGGCTTTCAAAATGGGATATGTCCATGAATGTACACAAACCTCGCCATTTTTGCAGATCTGCAACCTATCTCATTGAAAAAACAGATCCCCAGCAAGGGGTCTCGTCTTGCGAACATCAAACAACAGAAAATGAGGAGGCAAGGAAAAGAGCAACGAACTACCGTGCAATGCGGAGACCCACGCGGAGAAATGCCTACCGTGTGGCACACAAAGATGAAGTCATCTGAAAGGGCATATTTTTTCATTTTCATACAGTTCTCCATAATACAATTATTCTTTGCCAAACTATTGTTATATTTATTTTTAATTAATTTATTCTCATTCAGTGAAGAACACCGGTATTTATTTTAAATGTAAAGGAAATTAAAAGTTATTTGTAAGAAACATCACGCACTTTAGTTAATAGAGATAATAAGAACATAATTTTATGCAATTATTAGTGTTTTCGAAAGAAAAGACGAAGTCCTTGGCGAAAAAGGAACATCTTGAATATTGTGTGGTTATGTTCATTTCGCCAGTTCACGAATTTGCCAAATTCATTCTGCAGCGTCGATGATTGATTTTTAAGGTTTGAAAATCTTAAATCAATTAAAAGATATTAAACGTTAAAGCCTTTAGAAAACAACGCCCCAGGAATAAAGGAATCAATTAACAATCATAGCAACATGGAAATCAATATCAAAATTGCTTATAATTCCCCAAAATCTTCCATCCGTGTTGTCTTGATCACTGAGATATACGTATGACGTTCACCGGTTCCGAAGGTATGATAAGACTATTTTAAATATTTAGTCAATTCAAATTTGAGACGAATAGTTATTTAATTACATTTCCAAACACAATCATCCAACCCCTAAAAATACCACAAAATAAGAAACAGCCTCTCTTTCCACCCCCGTGCAGTCTTGCTCAACGCTGCTCAATGCCAACATAAATTTTGCCTGTTGCGCTAAGTCCTAATTTTCTTGAGAAAATTATGAAATTCAACTACAAAAGCACTTTATCCATTTTTCAACAAAATTTTGAACGCAATATACATCCGAAAATCACAACACACACGACGATTGTTTAAGATAACGACAATGTGGGGCTAAAACTCTTGATCACCACGCCACCTGTCAGCGACACAGCTCCGATAAGATTCGCTTCCTCAAGCATTCCAGATGTAAATGTTCAACATCACACACTTTATATTTTCAGTATAAACGGAAATAGCCCCTTAAAATATTGTACACAGAATAAAAGATACCACACATTATGCCATAATATCTATATTAGCCTTAAATATGAAGTTTTTAATATCTACTTTTGAACATCTATCCCTCTCTATGCGGGAAAAAAAATCCAAAGTTAAATTATTTGACTTCAATCAAGGATTGAGAAAAAATTAATAACAAAAGAAAAACATATGTCACGTGCGCTGAAGAAAGAGAGCTTACTCCAAAAAAATCGAAATAGAGATTTTCACACCTTTCGATAGTTTTTGAGTCTGTCTTTAACTCTGTTTTTGAGCCTGTGAGCCGTGTCTGCAACGCCGCTATATGCATGAGAATTTAGTGGTAAGTAGAGAGGGAAGATTTCGTGAGTCTAACCTCTTTCCTAAAACTCCCGTCTCAAGGCCTTCACAATGTTGCAAAGATCAATTAGCAGTATGTTTGTCATACCTAAAAGCATGTTTTGACGTTTGCAATGATGAAAAAAGCACACAGTCAGTAAGCAAGTTTTTCATGCCTTTGATCATGTCTCGAGGCGTTTTCAATGTTGCAAACAATCCATTAGCAGTATGGTTGCCATACCTGAGAGCCTGCCTCTGGACATTTGCAATGTTGAATTTTCAATATGTGCAATGCTGCAATGTTGGTCGAAGGACCAAACATGTTACTTAATTACTCGCGGACTGGCGTATGGCAGGGAAGGAGTCACGTGCGGTCCGGTTGAAGTCGATCAAACGAATTAACACACCAGCTTCTAACTGGCTTATCAAAGTAATCCATATCAAGCGTAATCGAGTCGAATCCAACAAGCACTTCGTACCAAAAAAAGGTTTTGGTTGTTTGGGAAAATTTTAAAAGATGTAACTTCCAGAAGCTACGACCACGATGGTTCATCAACGATCGATCCCAACGCAACTGGAAGTCATACGTCATCCAACTCGTTGCTTCCCACAACACCAGAAGACGATCAAGTCGGCAAAATCACTTTACGACAACCAAAAGCAAAGGATATACAGACTATAAGTTAAAGTTAAGAAACATTAAATGGTCTCGAACAGCACAATTTGTTTACATAAACAGGTCCAAGAGACGGAATGACTACACTCGTCCGAACGACACCAAATAAATTATTAACAACACCCAATAGTCATAAATTCCGAGAAATGCATCTCAACCAATTTCTAATACTGTTTCTATTTTCACGTTTACAATTTTTTTTACTGAAATTCATTGATATTTCATATTAAATTGAATAGAACTTTCTCAAAATATCTGCAAAAATTTAGATTCAAATAAATTCGCATCCATTTCCCTCTTGTCTCGATGAAACGACACAAAAGAGAGGAAACCTACGAAAATTAGTGAGGTTGCTGTTACTGTTGAGGTTACTGTTTCCTTCAAGAGAAGAGGAGCTGTTTACAAATATGAATAATCAATTAGACAACAGTAGTTTGCAGGCACGAGGGTAGTTCAATAAGTCCTTAGAATGAAGTATAAAAACAATTTTTTTTGGGTAAATTGTTTTTTATTTTTTTTCAACATAATCTCCTTGGAGCTCTATACTTGGTCAATCTCTTTTCAAGTTTTTTTAATCCTTCAGAAAAGTGCGTTTTCGGTAGTTCCTCAAAATAAGCACTTACAGAGGCAATGACGTCTTCGTTGTCTGGAAATCTCTGTCCACCGAGCCATTTTTTCAAGTTTGGAAATAAGAAAAAGTCACTGGGGGCTAAATCTGGTGAATACGGTGGGTGTTCGACCAATTAGAATTTTAGTTCTTCAATTTTAGCCATTGTAACGAAGCATGTGTGAACTCGGGCGTTGTCGTGATGAAAGAAAATTTTTTTTCTCGCCAAATGTGGTCGTTTTTTCTTTTTATTTCTTCTTTCAGCTGCTCTAATAATGATGCATAATATTCACCAGTGATTGTTTTACCCTTTTCCAAGTAGTCAATAAGTATAATTCCACGT
>NC_046663.1:144521085-144525690 GCF_010883055.1 Belonocnema kinseyi
ATATATCTAGTCGGGAGTGGTGCTGACTGAAAACAGATGATTTGGAGCGATTCGCGCGCCATCTGTTGGTCATTCTAAGGACTTATTGAACTACTCTCGTAACATCTGAAACATTACAACTTCTCAACCCACAAAGGAAACCCCGGGGGTTTCCCCTCCATCACTGGGCAAGATCAATACGGATGGTAGGTGGCTTATTTTCATACCAAATTTCTCAAAGACTAAAAAAACTAAGTGACTCATCCGCCCCCAAGCGCAACTTCACACTCTCATGTTTAAATCTTAGAAAGTCAAAATAAAATAAAATTAATCAAACAAAATGTCAAGGCCTTAGCGGGTAAGTCTATGAGAAGTATAGCAGATACATGCAACAGACAAAGACTCAGAAAAAAAGAAAAAGAAAAACACAAAGAAAATAAAAACATTCCAAGAAGAGAGGAGACGGAATCAGGAGTGGAAACAATATTAGAAAAAGAGCGACCGCCCTATGCGGAAAATCGTGGGTAATCAGGGTCCTTTCCTAATACCTCTGATGCCGATAACTCCCACGTTTGTAGTAAGAGCATTCCCAATGATGCGTGTCCTCCTGGCCACAGGCCTCGCAGAAGAGGGCGAGGGGTTCCGGTCACCAGTGCCACATATGCCCGTTTTTGCCAAAATTGTGATCAGGTAGAAAGGACATATGGTAACTGAATCTGCCCGCTGACTGCCTCCCTTTTTCTTCCTTGGAGGGTCCTGTGGTCGAGAGGCTTATACTAAGCAGCCACAGTCACGGCGGTGGAACCTGCCCCCCTACATGCCCACCGTCTGAGAAAGGTCCTGCCGGACCCTTTGCAGAAATTCCGATAAAAAACCGAACCAAATAATGGCTCTGTTTAAAGTGGCACATATGGTTTGAAATCCTTCACAAGAGAACCGTCGAATTCCCTCCCATTATCATTAGCCAATTCATAGACTAGAGGTGAACGTACTCCTATAATGCGAAAAGGGCCATGGAAACGCTTATTTAGTTTAGCCGATATTCTCTTCTCCTTTCCCAGTAATAAGAGACGGCAGCCTTAGCATAGATGTTTTCTACCCCAAAATGACCTGCCTAAGGTTCATCATGTACCTTAGTTTACACCTTCTGCCGTTTATCGAACAGAACCCCTAATTTCCACACTTCTGTATTTTCTATGATTAGGTCTATCATAGAGTTTGCTCCAAATGCATATAGATTTCCCTCTAGAACCTTACAACCATGATACCTTCTAGAGAAATTTTGTACATCCTTAACTTGACGGGAATATCACTGCTCATCAATTACTTCCGCTCCACACCCCTAAGTGACTTCCTCATCCTCATGCATCCGTGAGAGTACGTCTAGTACATATGGTAATGTGAAGCACCTTCCCGATGGACTATTTCAAATCGGTACTCTAATAGTTCCAAAGATCAACGCGCCAAACGACCAGTCGGATTATGCTTATTATACAGCCATCGAAAACTGCTATTATCCGTGATCACCGTAAATTTAAAACCTTCCAAGAAATGACGAAAATTTTGGACACACTAAACTAATGTCAGACATTCCTGTTTCGTAGTAGAATACCGAAGTTCGGCATCCAATAACGTACGGCTTGCGAAAGCAATCACTTGTTCCTCCCCCTCAACTGCTTGTGTCAGAACCACACCTAAGCTATAACTACCGGCGTCAGTTTGTAATACAAAGGGGAGTTCAAAATTCACACATGCGAAAATTGGTTCCACTAAAAATAAAAGTTAAGACTCAGCATCAAAAAGTGAGTTAATGAATCGCGTACCGACCCTAATTTTTGCAAATAGCCTGATGGCCTTTTATTCGGTCTCGACCTCCGCTCATGACGTATTTCACCCGCAACTTCCATACATTGTTTCTTTACCCCATCGCCTTCCTGAATCATCCTTTGTCCATCCTCAACTACCCCTCGGGTCCCCTTAGATCATGCTATGACTCTCCTGTAGTTACATTATTAACCGTTTTTTAAATGGAAGTAGCAAAAATAGTAACGATTTCCTCATGAATACGACCCGCATTATCCTCCGCTAATTGGGCTTCTTTATTTGTTAGGAGAGGAATTAGGGGCCCTCATCTTCGCCTCCCTGCCTTGAATCGAGCTTCTAAAGATTGAATCTGATTCCTCCAATTTTTCATATTTGAATCCCTTTCTGGTTCATGTATGGCTATCGCGGTTACCGGCACCACCCCTTTTCTTTGGATGTTGGCCCTGTTTGGCTTTTTACTCGCTTTATGGTATACGCGTACTCATGATGAACTGAGTCTTCAGGGTTGAAGGTAAAATATGCTCGTCACTTCTAGCAGCTGTCAGCTGATAATTTTTAGCAAGGGCTTCCAGCTCATTGCAAAAATCGCACTTAAATTGTTGCCAAGTCCTCCACAGGAAAGCAGTGGAATTTTAAGAGTAAGGGTTAACCATTGGGCCTCGATAAGAGGGATGATTATGAGGTTGGCCATAAAAACCGTCTTATGGGACCTCTTTCAGAAAGACACTTTGTTAGGCACCCTGTGTGATGGAAGTATATGGTTGAAAACCGAAATCGCCCCTATTTTCCAAAAATTAAGAATAGAGATTATTTAACCCTTTATAGGTCTCATGCTGAGTACCGTAACTACACACGTGATTCGTTTGTTCCAATGTTAAATGGTTTAAAAAATTTCCTTTCGCAACCCCTAATATGTGCCCTATTATTTAGATCTGGTGCGGCAATAATTGTGCCCTATTATGAAATGGCGTTGTAGGGGTGTTTTGAAAATGTAAACTGTCTTTCAAATATAGCCTATCTGGGCGCTCATAGTTTAAGCCTACCTGTATCTACGTAAGCCTTCGAGGAAAGGCCAGGTTGTGCTACCGTTCTATTCTCACTACTGCCCACCATACTTAATTTTATGATCTAACTATATGGTTAAAATTCCCTTTAAAAGTCTCTCTTGTAGAAGTAGGGACTGGTATATTTTAAGAGATTTGGTTCAGAAAAAAGACTGGACTCTCCCCTTTTGGCGAATGCGACCTACTAATTCTCCGTTAATCTACCTAAATGGGTGCCAATCTGTGGAGAGTGAGATCCTGAGATCTCATTAAACTATACCCCTCTACGAACTTTGGACGGGATTCCATACCCCTCTGAAATAAATGTTTCGTCCGGAGCTTCAGAATGATCAAGCTCTATTCGACGCCTATGCGATTCGAATGAAATTGGATGTAACGTTTTCTCGTCTACTGTCGTCCATATGGTTTCCCCCACAAATCTGATAAAATAATTAATCGCCCAGTCAACAACTACATCACGAGTACCGGTAGCTTTCACAAAATGTGCATTTAAAATAGCCCGATACCTTCCCGTACCCAGATTTAGCAACCAACTGTTGTCTTGTATGTATGTATGTATTTAATCTCTCCCTTTTACGGGTTTGAGGGCCACCGCTCCCTGTACATATATTTATAATTCCATCCTTAGTCTAACTTAACTACTACTTATATTCTACTCTTTCGCATTACGTAGGATAAACAATAGTAACAGTAGTGATATTAGTTCCTAAAAGAGCGTGCTTCCAGGGCTTCCGTTTCCTCTTACCATAAAAAAAATGCATTTTCCACGATATTGAAAACAATTTTCGTTTTTTACTGTCCCTTTTCAGGATTACCCGCTTGGCTCTGCCCTACTCCCTTGCTTTCTCTTACTTCATCCAATTTCTTCATCCACATCACTCCCTGTCCACTACCATCCAAGATCCATCTTACACACTCATCCACACTTAACTGTTCCTCTTCCTCTCCTGTACATCTCTATAATACATGTGCCCATGACTCCATTTCGTATCCACATACTCTGCATGAATTCTCCTCTTCTTTCATCCAATATCTGCATGCTCTCACTCCTTCTCCTATTCTGAACCGTACAACCCTATTCCATTTTTCTTCCCTTATTCATTTGATCGGACATGCAGATAAAATAAACATACCGTATGAAGTCGTTTTCGTTCGATGCCAGTAACTTTTGTATGTACAGGCCAGCCACGTATTTGCCAGCACTAGTGAACAGTGTCGTAGTCCGTTCGAAGTGAGCTCACGCGACCCGAGTCTTACCGAGCAGTACCTATTTTTTTGCCCAAAACACGTCAGGGCGCCAGTTAAAACGAACATTTTGGCGTCTGAATTTTATTAAACTAATATTACACAATAGACTTTAAATTTAATATCATCTTGGATCTTTATTTATTTTCAAATAGTGCCAGGCAAACGTGGCTTTTGTCGCCCTGAAATAAATTAACTCCGACAAACAAAAGGACATTTATGAATATTGTATAGAATAACTGTTTAAAAATGATTTCTTTTTCAAAAGCCCTAGCTCATAATCCCGGCGGAGTGGCTTGGGTACATACACATCTTACCTAATAAATACACCTGAGGGGTCCTTAAATCAAACAAACCACTAAAGCTAATAGACGAGTAAATACTATGAGAATTTTAATAATTAAATAAAAGAGCAACAATTGTTTATACATACAAAATAAAGGCAAAAAGAAACCTGCTCAGAACTCCTCATTAACATTTGTCAGGATTCGGC
>NC_046663.1:144525790-144539282 GCF_010883055.1 Belonocnema kinseyi
ACCTGATTTTTAATTTAATACACACAAATAAAATTATAAGCCAGTTCACCGATTTTAGGAGATCAAAGCGAAGAGAGGGTAAAAGCTATTTCAGCCTTGGAGCGTTAAAAAAACAAATGTCTTCGCTTCTACTGACGCTATAAGAAGAATACAAAATCAAACACTTTAAAAAGAAACAATTAAAAAAAATATCAAATAAGCTAGCCGCCCACTTTACTACAAATCATAGTCTGGGTACGGAGCAGCAACCAATATGAAAGGAATTATCTTTTAAAAACAAAACAACAGACGTAGGCTAAAAGAAAATAAACTTTGGCTTAAATTAAAAATTAGCAGGAACGCTAGTTCAATACAAGGCTCAACCGAATAATGGCTACCGCTCGCTTCTCTCGACGGCACACAGGCCGCTAAACCCCCCCTCCCCTTTGGGCAGGGAATTCAGATATATCTTCTGCGCTGTCGCAGTATCATGGCGAATGGAGGAAGATTACGGGACCCTCATGCCCAAGAGACCAGTTCCTATTACTCTTTCGGCTTGTAAACAGCCCACGAGAGTATGAATTAATATATAAAAAAACAATGACAAAGAATAAAATAAGTTGGTCTTCGGTCGAGCCTCGGCTTCGTGACTGTTTCTTTTAAGAGGAGAGGAGCTGTTTACAAATATAAATAAACAATTAGACAACAGTAATTGGCAGGTTAAACTTGCAACATTACAGTAATTTGGTGATTGTGCATTCTCTTTTGCTTTAAAGAAAACATTCTCATCACCGTTTTCTAAATTTTAAATTATGTCCCTAGACTTTCCTGCCGGACCGAAGAAACCGAATGGAGCGTCTACGAAGTACCCGTAAAGACCCTATTGGGTCCCTATTCGGTTCCTTTTTTAAAAAACTCGAAAAAGCAGCAAAATCAACTTTCAAATCGTTGAAATTCGGATTCTACGTTAAAACTCCCTATAGAAGGTCACAGAATAATCGCAATAGATTTTTTTTGCAGCGGTCAAAAGTTTTTAAAAATATAAGACGCATAACGCCTATTGACTGCTACTTACAGGCGATGCGTTTGAAATGTAGCAGTTAACAGGCGTTATACGTCTTATATTTTTTTTAACTTTTTACCGTTGCTAAAAAAACTCTTGTGAATATTCCGTGACCTTTTATAAGAAAGTTTAAGGTAGAATCCGAATATCAACCATTTAAAAGTTGATTTTGCTGTTTTTTCGAATAGGGTCTTCAAGGGTATTTTGTAGAGGCTCCATTCGGTTCCTTCGGTCCCCCAGGGTTATTGACCCAAACTAGATTCTCACGGAAAGAGATAGGTCGAAGACGCGACTTACGGACGGGGTTTCATTAAGAAGAGCAGCTCAAAAACTATAGAAATGTGTAAAAACCTTGATTTCGATTTTTTAAAGAGTAAGCCCCCTTTCTTCGGCGCACGTCATAAATGTTGAAAATTAAATTCATTTATTAATTTACTGGATATTTGACCTTTGTTGTTCACTTGTGGTAAAACATACCAGAACAAATTTTCCAGCTCTATTTTCGAATACTTAGAATGCGAAAATGTACCTGTACCGCCAGGCTCGTAACCAAAAATTTGGTGGGGGGGGGGGGCAAAATGCAGTTATAATTTAGATTTTTTTCACATCTATAGGAAAATTTTAGGATTCGCGGATATTCGAAGGAGGCCGGGCCCTACGGCTGGCCACAGCCCTGTGTACCACCATTTAGGTGCAGTCGAGTATGACGACTCTAATATGCTACGAAATGTGTTTACATTCTCATCAGAGAAGGTATTAGATTTATGTAAAATTTGACCCCCCCCCCCCATTTTTGTCAAGAGTCCACGTTTTGAGGCCCCTGAATCCGAAAAACAGGCTTTTACGAATGTGTCTTGTCTATACGTATGTCTGGATGTCGGTATGTCTATCTGTCTGTGAGCATGATGACTTTTGAAGAAATTAATCTATTAGATTGACCTTTGGTACACTATTTTAGCGTGTAACCTAACGATCAAATACGTTAGCCAGCCATTTTGGATCCAAATTCGAAAAGTGAGCGCATTTTTAATATCTTTGAGAAAAAATAAGAATCCAACGACAAATGTGGACCATAACGAACAGATAAAAACAAAAAAAGGCTTCTTTTCTAATCTGAAAAAATTTGTTAAATAAATTTTCAGACCAAAATAAAAAAGAGAAATGAAAGACGGGAAGGCAGCCAACCATATCCCCTTTCTTCTTTTTTCATCCCTTCGTCTTTTTTATTTTTATTACTATTAAATCACAATTTAATAAAATTCAAAATAAAAATAAAAAACAAAATTGCGTTACCAACGTTTCGTACGTATACAGTACCCTTATCAAGGAAAGAAGAAGTAAATAAGTAGAAATTGACAGCTCCGACCAACAGGTGCTCTCTCTTTGATACCTGAGAATCGAATCAGGGTCAGTAGGCCAGTTTGTTGTAACCACCATATAAATATCTGTCAGAGTTATGTGAGAAATAGAGAAGGTAATGAAAAACAAAATTCATGAAACAGTACCGTAAATGTAATTAATTATATTAGCATAACTCTTGTTTAATTATCTAAATCGCTTTTTAAATTAATAGATAACTTTTTTTCTTTTTGAATATAAAGCATTTTCATAAATTTTCTCGTTATCTCAATGCTTTTACTATACAAAATTTTAACATTATCCCAGTCAAACTCATGGTTAACGTCAAAAAATTCATTGTATGTATGGCAAGAACACTCTTATAACTGCGTCCTAAACGAACATCACTTTGTGTTCCTCTATCCTAGTATTAAGAAGTCTGTTAGTCTGTCCCACGTAATTCATCTTACAGATCCGGCAAGTGATCTTGTAAACAACATCATCTTTTTCAAAATGATCTAAAGGGTCCTTACAAAAATTTATTACTTAATCCAAAATAAAACCAAAATAAAAATATACGAAAGAAAGAAAAAAAGAAGAAGTGGGATGTGGTTGGTCGCTTCCTCAATTTCCTCCCTTTTTTTATTTTTGTGCAATAATTATTTTTTGTCACTTTTTCAGATACCAATTGGAGCCTTTTTTGTTTTGTTTGTTTCCTCACATCAATGGGATATACCGGGATATCCCATTTGATCGCATTTATCTCTCAGGTTGCCCCAAGGATATCCCAGGGATAACCCGTCGGATACCCTGTGAGATTGCCGTGAGGGTGGTGGTCTGAATTTCGTCGTTGGATTCTTGTTTTTTTTTTAAACAGGAGTTTTCTGAAATTTTATTATCGGAGTTTAATCTGCTATCACTCAAAAATTAACAGGCAGTGTTCTTCAAAATAGGTTTTTGATGGATGGAGAATAAATTATAATTTACCTAAAAAAATATTTTTTCTGTATAACTAATTTCAAAATTTTTCCTTTTACAGTAATTTTTGCAATAGAAAACTTGAACATACAACCTTGATATAGTTTGCATAAGTGCTAATAAAGGCAGTATTATTGTTTGTATGAAAAAATCGGATCATATTAGGGATATGGAGAATTTGATATCTAATCATGATAATTTAGAATTATTACACGAAAATCCGATACGAAAATTAAAAAGAAATACTTTTAACATGCTTGACAGTTGGAGAAAGAAAAAACTTCTAGAAAAAGATATAAGATGGACTGATATTAATACTGAGAACACAATTCTTGCTGGATGTTGTGGTTTGATAAAAATTCACCAAGTTGGATATCCCTTAAGATTAGTTATTCCAACTATTAATACTCTCACTAAATTTTTAGAAATAAATTTCAATTTGATTCCCAAGGGCTCTATTATACCTTCTAAATACAATGTAAAGAATAGCTAAAACTTCATAAAAGTATTATTCAAACAACTGTTCTGGATGACCATGTAATGATTTCTTTGGATGTCATTGCAATGTTTCCAAGTATACCTCTTGAATTAAGTAAAGAAGCAATTTTAAATAGATGTAATAACACTAAAACTCGTACTCGATTATATCAAAAAGATTTGATCAAATATGTAGTTTTTATTATCAACTCAGCTTAATGTAAATTTAATTGATCTTTTTATAGACAGAAGTTTGGTACTCCCATAGGTTCCATAATTTTTCTGATTTTAGCAGAAATAGTTATAAAAGATTAGGAGGTTTTTGCTTTCAGGAGATTCGATTTTGTTTTGTCTTTTTATTTTAAATATACTTGTTCTTGCAGGACATTCAAAGGAATTTGTTGATGTTGACCATGAGTTTCACTGGGGTAATGTGCGTCCCAAATATCCTAAGCTTAGTTCTATAATTCCCATTAGAATCCATTTATCTTAAGTTCTATTTATTGATCTAAATCTCTGAAATAAATTGTCAAATAGGTGAATCGTACTCTAGAAATGGGGCGTTATTTCTCAAGTGATTCACTCAAAAAGTCAAAGCTGTCCGATCTAAGTTAAACTCAGGCAAAGTGTTGTGCTATGGTATTAAATAGTAGTTTATGGGGGAAAAATTGTTTCATTCGGATCATCATTAACCGAGGGATAGGGGTTGCAAGTTTCAAGATTTTCATGGATATCGTCTATTTCGGCGATTTTCAACTCTTCAAATAGTGATCAAAATTTTTTTGTCTATTACAGTTTTTCTTTATTCATAATGTGTTCCTTAAAGGCTTACATGACTTCTATTCCTTCAATCCTCTTACTTTTTTAAGAAACTTATCCTTACTATATACAATTATTTACAGCTATTTACATAAAGTCTTATATCTAGTTCCATATCTCGATTTCCTATGAAAGCGCAATTGAGTCTCATTAGCAAGCGAGTGAGCGAGCAGGCAAAAACAAGAGTACAAGCGAGAGAGATAATGAGAACGAAAACGTATCCTATTCTTCTCATACTATTACTAGAGAGGAGGTGGGAGATTGCTTATGCCGTGTATTTGATTTCGACCGACTTACCGCAGCGCGCCCTATTTGCCTTAGCCTTCCGGGAACTAAAATTACAGGTCCAAAAGCGCGCCCTGTTTGCCTTATTGTTATTTTTCGGGAACTAAAATGAAAGGTGGCTTACCTGCTACTCACTTGGTAAAACAGGGTTTAATTTGATAAAGTCGGTAGAGAAGATTGGAGTTGGTAACAATTATACTTAATAAAATAATAAATTAAGAAAAATGTATCAAATCTGCTCCTTTAAACTTAATTATTTAACTAAGCTTTGGCTTTAATGGATTTTTCGAATAGAAAATGTTATAATAATAAAGAGAATTTTTTATTTATTGTCTCCAGTTCTTAGAATAATATAATAATGAATTCATTTGTAATTAATACTGTGAATAATTATACCTAATTATTTTTATCCATGTTATTTAAATTTAAATTCATTATTGTGTTTTTAAAGATAAGGAGTTTATATAATAATAATTAGAGTATGATCTTCAATTCAATAGATTCTATATTAGGAGCTATTCAATATCAATATCATTAATTTTTTACATAATTTTCATTATATATATATTTTTTTTTAAATTAGAATCGTAGCCTAAAATTCTACTTCTTTCGGTTCAGCTGAAAGAAAATCTGAATTAGTAGTTACCATTTTTATATATTTAAAGTTTAATAATAATTAATATAATTATTATTTTTCGTGACACTTTTCCTAATTATCGATACGATAAATTATTAATACTTATTTGAAAAGATTTTTACTAAAAATTAAAAATGTGATATTATGTTTATAGTTCATTAAGTGGTTAATAATTACTAATATTTCATTAAATAATAAAGCTTAAACTTTGACAAATTTTTAATTGTAAAATTGTAATCGCTTCGAATGGAACATTATTTTTCAATTACATTATTGAATTTTGATCATTCTGAATTAGTCTAATTTAAAAAATTGAAGTTGGTCATATTTTTTCAGAGATTCTGATACAAAAATCGCTTGATATATGTGTTTTTTTTAATTTCAAGCAAATTCAATTAGAACTTAGTCAATATCGTAAAAAATTTTAAAATCTTAGTATTTGATATGTAAATACAAATGGGAGAGAAATACTGTCTTTATTTGGAAGAACACCGTTAACTGCATTTTGGATAAGGCCCTTGAGCCGCCTACCGTTAATTGCTTCAGGTGACTTTATCCGATTTGCAGTTATCGGTGTTCTTCCAAATCACGGCAGAATAGGCATGTCGTTGGCGGATCTAAATAACGAGCGGGTTGTTCTACATAGATCTTGGATTGCTAAACCTCTATTGCTTTTACAAACCAACATGGTCCACTCCTCCTTGTAACTTATGATCAATCCCCACGCCAAGTTAGGTAGCATGTGGCTAGTCCCCTCCTATTCCTATGTCCATCAGAGGCGGTGGAGGCTTGCCAAGGGGACACAGGGGCCACTGCCTCCCATAGAAATCGACCAGGGAGGGCCAAAGTCTTGATTTGCCTACTCGTAAATAAAATGCTTAAACTCATTCGATCGTAGGATATAGAAACCTTTCAATTCTTTCTTGCTTTGTTTATTCCTTAAAATCTATCTGGAATCTATGTGGAATAATAGAAGCCTTTCCGAATTCTTTTATATTTATCCGAAACCTTTGCGAAGTATTTGAAATTTTTGTAAAGTCTGCATATGATCTTTGAAATATTATTGCAACCTTTGTAAATTCTTCGTGAAATTTTGGCGAAATAACTTTTTTAAATCTATTCAAAATGTTTAATATCTTCGAGAATTCTGAAAACTTTGTGAAAGAATAGAAGTCTTTGTAAAATAATGGAAGTATCTGTGAAATCTTCTAAACATATCCTAAATCTTTCTGAAATATTTGAACTCTTTGGGAAATCATTTAATTCTTTATTAAATACTGATAAATTCTCCAAAAATCATTGTGAAATATTTGAAAGGTATCTGACATCTTTGAAATCTATTTGAAATCTCGGCGAAATCTTTGAAATCTTTGAAAACTTTGGGAAATCATTGAAATTTTTGTGAATTGTTTAAAAGTCTTTGCAAATTATTTGAAATACTTTGGAAACATTCGGTGATATTTCTTAAATTAATAAAACCTTCATGAAATCTTTTTAAAATAATTGAAGTCTATGCAGTCTTTTAAATCGACCAGATATCTTTCATATCTTAATTGTCGAATAATAAAAGACTTTATCAAATCTTTTAATTCTATGCGAAGTCTTTGCGAAACCTGTGAAATTGTTCGGATTTCTATGGCATTTAACCGTTCTTTTAATAATGTCAGCTATTAATAATGTCAATTTAAGTCAAAATCAATTGCACTTAAATAAGTTAGTGCACCTTTTTGAATGGACATACTTTGACGTGCTAGATCTTTAACCATTTTTAATAAAATCATATGGTAATTATCACATCAAGAATGTAAAGCTTCATTAAGAAATATTAACCATCCTAAATTTGTAATATGCCAATGGCGTAAAACACATCGGTACTTTGCAAGTAAATAGTCGCTAAAGCATCTGGATTACGGTGGGACGACGCCTTATAAGATTTGACAAGTATACGCCTGTGGCGTAGAAAATATTTGGGACTCTAATCTGTAATGCAGCTAGCCCATTCATCGTTCGGGAAACTATCCTTTGAAACAGTCAGGCCTGAGGTTGTAAAAAGTAGAAATATAGGCGCGTCTAGGACAGTGGTCGGCAAACTTTTTGCTCAATTTTCAGGTATGGTCAGGTTCCAATCACACTAAGGCACATGAATGGACGGAAAAGTAGTAGAAAAAATTAAGTCGGGTGGAGCCTGACCATACCTGGAAATTAAACAAAAAGTTTGCCGGCCACTGCTCTAGGAGTCTAGGACTCTCGGTAGATTACATTACGGTAGATTACATTCCATGATGGGGGTGAACTTCAATATGTATTTCTGTTCTTATCGAATTTTCTTAACACGTTTATTATGATTTACAGAAGTTTTTCTTTTCAAGGGAAGAATTTCCGATAAATTCAATATAAATGAATGGAAATTTTTTAATCAACATACAATTGTTTAGAATTTGCCAGTTATTATTCTCATTATGAAAATGTGAATTCATCCAACAATGTATTTTTCATATTTTTTAAATATTAATGAAACGTAAAAAATGCATTTTTAAGGTATTTCGCGATGAAGGTAAAATGAAATTCTTTTATCTGAATTTGATCTGAATTTTCTACAGAATTGCATTTATCACGTTTTCTACTTCAAGGATTAGATAAATGTCACATTAATATGCATAATGAAATTAAGAAAAATTAAAGATCTGACATACAAAATTGTATTTATTCAAGCGAGACGTGTACGAAAAAGTATTTTAAATTATATTTGACATGCGCAAAATAAACTTAGTTGTTAATTAGGCGTCAAACACAATCGTAAAAATCTGTTTTTCGGATTCAGGGGGTCTAAAAACGTGGACATTTGACAAAAACTGGGCGAACCGATTTTCCAGAAATCTAATACCTTCTCTGACGAGAAAGTAAAAATCTAGAATTATTCTAGATCAATCTTAACTCTTAAAGATCTACACCCCTTTCGTCACATTACTCGCTTCCACGCTCAGTGAGTCACGCCTACACCACAAAAGGTTTACAGAAATAATAAAATAAGGGACTAAAAGCGTATATTCGCTGGAAAAGCAGCGACATTTATCTGTTATATTCAGTGAAATTTCACTGATCAGCAGCTACATTTCACTGTTTCAGCAGTGTATATACGCTATTTTGAATTAGACATATACTGATTCAGATTTAGAGAGTACAAAGAAGACGAATTTTCAACAAAATATAGGAATGTTCAACTCCGAAAGGACAATTTTCATAAAATAGTTTCATTTCATGTGAAAAATATAAATTTTGAACCAAAATTGAAATAGTTGCGATTTCCGTTAAAAAAATCATTTTCAACAAAATAGTCAAATTTTTAATCAACGAGATGAATTTTCAACTGAATTGAAGAAATATTCAACTGGATTCGTTAATTTTTTGTAAACTTTCAACAAAATAGCTTCATTATCAATTGAATTTAGTTAAATTTTCAGTTAAATAAATAATTCTATCGACCAACAAGGCGAATTGTTAACAAAATTCATGAATTTTCAAGGAAATAACATTTGAATTTTTAACTACAAAGTTTAATTGTCAATAGATAACCCGAGCTGTGATTGGTCGAGAGGCGTGGCCTAAAGGGGAGGAGTGGGGGTAAGAGAGGGGAGTGTCCTCTCCTGATTGGTCGAGGGGCTTGTCCTAATAACAAAGAGAAGGGATGTGACCTCTACTGATTAGTCGAGGGGCGTGGCCCAATTACAAAATGGCGGCCATAATAATTATTAGAGTGGACGATTTCGCGTTGGAAAAGGAGAGGGGTTGAAGATTTTTCAATTGAAAGGATTATTCTTATTTGGAAAAGCGGACGCGCACCACATAATCTTAATAAACGAATGTTTCTCAGCTGAAAAGGGGAGGCGGCCCCACCCTCTCCCTGTTAGCCTGAGAGCAGAGAATGTATATGATCGAGCTGAAAAATGCGAGAAATATTTACAACGAAAATTAATTATCCTAATCTTACTTTATATTCAGGTTGGAAAAGAGTGTGTTGGAGTAAAAAAAAACAAAGCTACAAATACTTAAAGGTATGTATAATAATTAATTACTAATCAAAACCTAAAATTGTCCTAAATTATTCTAAGTGACAGGTAGTAAATACAAACATTGCTTTTAATTACAATTTCACATCTTTGTGTATTTATTTAGTATTTTTCCAATAAAATACATTTATTCAAGTACGTGTAGAAAATACAAGTTCAACTTCGCCTAAAATGAATGAAATTAAGATGGTAGTCAGTTCTAAAAAAACGATTTCAAAATATAATTCGACGAATTGTTTCTCAAGTTTTGTTTGTACCTGACTTCTAAGGTATGTAGATTCAAACTTAATTATTTGAGGAATTAATTCCTCATTTGGTGAATTAATACTTTTTGCGCTTAAATAATTTACAATTGTTTCAATTAAAAAATCGTTACATGTTTCTACGTGTTTTAATAGTCGTTGAATCCTTCTGAACCTTTCATCGACACATACAATAACATTTTTCAGTCCTTCGAAACTAGACTTTTGAAGAACTATGTGGGGAGTATATACCTTTTTCTTTTTGGCCTCAACCTCGTCCTGATGCGTGCCATTATCCGTCTCGTTTATTTTTGGTATATTAGAAACAGTTTATTTCGTCTGAGTGTCAAACCAGACGTTGATAGTTTGAGTTTGTGGGAACTTTAACAAATCAAAGACCACGGAGGATTATATTTCTACTGAATAACTGTGAACTTGCGACATACTGACTCGTTTAGATACAACAATTGAACTGATTCAACTCTGTAAAATGCGTCGATATATGTACGTATTATATATAAGGAGTGGGGTAGTCCTTTGTTAGGTGGGAGAAGAGCCATATGTTGTGAGCATGAGAATAATCGTTATGCCACACACGTGAATAAAACCGGTTTCTATATGACAGCCAAACAAAGGATACAAGTATGCTTTTCTTAGAAATGACACAAAAGAACACGTATTTCATATCATTCATACAGAAGAATGCGTATTTCCTGGAAATTACACAAAGAACACATATTTTCTATTAGTCACACAAACCGGTTAAGTGCGGGGGGAGGGTATTTTGTATAAACCGGTTTTTCAGGTGTCAATGAATGAGTGCTGTGAAAACAACTTACTATTATCTGCAGATTTATGTATGGTATTGATATACTGGTCTAAGTGTTTCCCTCTCTAAAAAACAAATCATTGCATAAATTATGGGTGTTTTATATGAAAAAATGTCAAATACAAGATTCAAAGTAATAAAAACATAACAATTAATTTAAAAAAATAAAAACTTTAAGGTAAGACGTTATCACAAAGGATAATTCATTTCATCTGTCATAAAATGTTATCTTATCAAAAAAATGCCATTAGTTGTCCATATACTGTCCGTGGTATATCGATACATTTTCTCCAGAAAAATAATTTTTTAAGTAATTTTTACCAGAGAAACAATTTCGATTTCGTTTATCTGTCAAAACAATATTCTACACCCACTATCATTAATTTCGGCCTTTAAAAAACATTGCTCTTCTTACAGTTTGTTCCTAAATAGTAACTTAAATGAATATTCTTTTTAAATGAACACATTTTTGAACACAAAATAATGCAAAAAGTGTTTGAAAACGATATTCAGGGAATTAAATGAAGAATAGTAATGATCAAAATTTTTTTTTTTACACTTTATCACAAAAGGAGAAATTTTCCTAGGTCATTTATAAATCAAATAAATAAGTCTCTAAATAACCTCTACCACTGTTCTTGTTAGAGGAAAAAATTTTTAAACTGTAATTTATTTTGTTGTGCCTGATGATTCACATGTGTAAGGTATATAGTGGTCTTCCCCTTTGAAAAAAAACTATTGGCAAGTACGCACGTAAGCGGGGAGGGTGCTGGCCAAAAATTAGATATAATTTGTGCAGAATCTATTTCCAAACAAAGTGCTGAAAAAATAAGTGCATTCTTAGTGAAATCTTCAGATGAAATTCAAAAATAATTTTAAGAAAACATTGTCCAGCAATTAAAAAGAATTCTTTTGTTTTTACGTAGCACTTTTTTTTAATGTCAAAAATTGGTACGTTTTAATTTTTTAAATTAGCCACAATTATGAAATTTTCTGCAATACGAGCCCTAATGCTCCATTTGACAAGTTAGTTTCACGGAAAATTCTAAAGTTATTCAGAGAAATATAACAATCTTTAAGGGAAGGCTTTACCACAAAAGCTCATTTTTTCATCCCAAGAATGTTCAGAACAAGTTTCTATAGAAATGAATGCCACAAAATTTAATAGAATTTATGGAAATCTTTTTACAAAAAAAGTTCCAAAAAATAAGACAGAATTCAATCAAACTTTTTGAAGAAATTGAGAAAATATTCCCTGCAATAGTTTTGAAGGAAATAAAAAAAAGTCTTCTGTTTTACCTAATATATACTGTAAGTCTCAACAATTCTTATATTTCGAAATGTTTTCTCCAGCTATCTACCATTACGGAATTTTCCACAATAATAACCCTAGCGCTATATTCTAATGTTTAGTTTTACACAAAATTTCAAAATTAAGCAAAGCAAACAAATAATTAAAAAAAAATTGCAACCAATTAAAAAAGTGTTCCTTTGTTTTCACTTAATAATTCTGCTTTAACTGAAAAAATATTTTTAATTTTTAAAACCTTTTTTTTAACGGTCTACAATTACGAAATTATGGGTAGCACTAGATCTAGCGCTTTAATTGCCCAATCAGTTTCACAGAAAATTTCGACATTAATCGACGCAATAAAAAAAATTCAAGGGAAGATTTTACCACAAAATCTTTTTTCTTTCATCCGAATAATGTTCAGAACAAATTTCTATAAAAATCGATACAACAAATTTAATATAGTTTACGGAAAACCCTTTTACATGTAAAGTTCAAAAAAATAAAATGAAATTCAATGCATCTTTTAGAAGGAATTAAAAAAATATTTGTAAAAAAATTCTTCAAGTCATTAAAAAAAATCGTTTTTCTACCTAATATATTTTTCATCCTTAACTATTCTTATTTTCTTTCTAATGTTTTTTCGAACTGTCAAACATTATGCAATTTTCCGCAATACCAGCACTAACCTTATACTAAACCGGTATGTTTTACATAAAATTTAGACTATAATCAAAACAAACAAATTTTTTAATGGAAGGCTTCAACCACAAGAACTAATTTTTAATCCAAATTCTGAACCAATTTGTATACAAATGTATACCGAAACATTAAATATAATTTATGAAAGACTTGTTTCCAAAAAATGTTCCGAAACATAAGACAAACTGCACTTAAATCTTCAGTTTTACTTTCTCCTTTGAAACATATTCGATCACTCGCGAATGTCAACAAATTTTAAGTGATATTTGATAAGCCAAAAGGCACTATACTCTCAATCGAAAATCGGGTCGGATACTATGTGAATATAACAGTACCACAAACATTTATACAGTTTTTCATAAAACAAGCACGGAAAATTGTACTTTCACTATAAGCAAACCGCAGACAAAGTGTGCCTTTTTCAAAAGTGTGTTCTGCGATTTATTTATTATCATTATCTTTTTTTAAACTCTGAGAATTTGCAAACGTTTTTCCTTTTCCAACTCAAAAATATTTTTCAGAGTATTTCAACTATTATCCCGTTTCCAGCATAGAAAAATTAGCATGAGACCGAAGGGACCATTTACCCATCCTGCCGCCAGGCGGATGTACAAATGGTCTCGACCATGAGCACATGCTAATGGTCCCTTCTGGCTCAAGCTAATTTACGATCTCCTCTTTCTGACGGTGCCAATGAAATTCCTCAAAAAATTTATTTATTATCCCAAAATGCAGTTTAAACAAAAAAAACGTGATTTTTCGTGCCTATTTTTTTTTTGTGAACC
>NC_046663.1:144539382-144546395 GCF_010883055.1 Belonocnema kinseyi
AAATACTAAATAAATGCACAAAGATGTGAAATTGTAATTAAAAACAATGTTTGTATTTACTACCTGTCACTTAGAATAATTTAGGACAATTTTAGGTTTTGACTAGTAATTAAATATTATACATAGCTTTAAGTATTTGTAGCTTTGTTTTTTTTTTACTCCAACACACTCTTTTCCAACCTGAATATAAAGTAAGATTAGGATAATTAATTTTCGTTGTAAATATTTCTCGCATTTTTCAGCTCGATCATATACATCCTCTACTCTCCGGCTAACAGGGAGGGGGTGGGGCCCCCTCCCCTTTTCAGCTGAGAAACATTCGTTTATTAAGATCATTTGGAGCGCGTCCGCTTTTCCAAATAAGAATAATCCTTTCAATTGAAAAATCTTCAACCCCTCTCCTTTTCCAACTCGAAATCGTCCACTCTAATAATTATTATGGTCGCCATTTTGCAATTATGATAGTAGCCATTTTGTAATTAGTCCAAGCCCCTCGACCAATCAGGAGAGGCCACTCCCCTCTCTTACCCCCCCCCCCCCCCCCCCCTCCTCCCCTTCAGGCCACGCCTCTCGACCAATCACAGCCCGCCCTATGGCTCGGGTTATCTACTATTGTCAATCAAGAAGACGAACTATCTACCGAAAAGACGAATTTTCAACCAAAATAAAAGCTCATACGCACGCTCTGCGCGCGAATCACTACTTTGCTTGCAATTATTTTATTTCGAAATAAAGTTCAATAAAATACCACAATAATCATTTTTACTTTTATAACTTCTATTTGTATACGGATTCGCGTGGGTACCCTCTCACGATGCAGAATAAATGATTGTGCAACACTAAACATTTTTATCAAATGTTTAGGCAAATGCGAGTACTTCCAATAACCTCGTATATAGCAGCATGGTAATTTAATTGTACTAAAATTAATGCACTGACTTTAGGCCCGCCTTAGTAAAAGAAAAAATTTCAAATGCGCATAGAATGTGAATTTGAGAGACCTCTGTTCCAGCGTGGATTTAAACATAAAAACTTTGATTGCTACGAGGGCACATTCTCATCTCCTAGGGCACGCAACTGTTGGTTCTCGCGCTTCGCGCTCAATTATGTATTTACCTCGCGCCACGCGGTCGGTCTTTATATTTTCGCACATTCTTGCGTAAACATTTTTAAATTAAGACTCAAAACATTCACCACTATAAATTTGTAATTGTGAATTCTCTTTCGTTAAAAGAGAGTTTGAGCGCACCTACGGCACGCGACTGATGGCAATCGCACTCTGCACTTAGTCTTTGCATTTGTTCCGCAGTTCTTCCGCATTCGGGCACAGACCTTTTAAAATCAAAGGTGAACGGACCGACAGCTGTAATTCTGTGATTTTAAACTCTCCTTTGTTAAAGCTCTTTTTGCTTTAACGAACACATTCTCATCACGTATCTCGTGCTTCGCACTCGATTTTGTCCAACATGTCAACTTTTCTACATTATACACAACACTTTCATATAAATTATAATACATTTTTATGTCACTCTGCCTGTGATACTTATTACAAAATTACAAAATAAAAAGCAAATTGTATTTATCATGATTATTTTTGTATTTGTTTTTTATTTTGCTTTAAATTGTATTCTAAGTTGCTCTGTAGCATGTATCATTTCAATAAATGTATATCATTACAATTCATAATATGCATATAAATTGAATCATACTATTTTTTATTTCCTTGTTTTTATAATTTTTTATTTTTAATGTTGTTTTTTTACGATTAAATAAAAACTACCACGCATCTGCATAGGTTCTAATACAGGAACCTATATAGTTTATTATATAGGAACCTATGTTCTCTTTCATCTTTTCTGTGCCTTTTCCAAAAAGTGCATTATTTCATTTTTTATCTTATGTTTTACGATTCAAAGAAAATCTGCTCGTCCAATCAAAAAATGATTAATAATAAATTCATGGATCTTTTTAGGCGAACAACTGTTGTCTGGTAATTTAAGTTCATACCTTGTGTCGTTTTTTAAAATAAATTTAATATTTTTATTTAGAATGTTATTTTGTACGACTAAAGCAAAAACTAACTGCACGGAGAAAAATGGATGTTCAAAAGTAAAATCTAGATGTTCTGGGTTAACATATTATATGTTTAACTATAGGACAACAATCTAGATGTTCGAAGTTAATATCTGTAGATCTTAAAATGTAAAATGTTACCCCCTAACATTCAAAATGTTCTACTGAAAAATCCGAGATATTGATGTATGGCTAGGTCAAATCACGTCTGTAAATATTTTAGGAGTTTACTTATTTATGGTCATTTAAGGAATTAATTGATAACTTATTTGTGAATTTTAAATTAAACTTTAATGTTCGTACACGAACGAAAAACAGATAAGGGGTAAAAATGTCGACAAAAGCAATTTTTTTCTTCTCCAGACTTTTTTTTCTTATAATGCGTTGTTTGGCATAAATTGTTCATTTTAGTTTTTTTTTGGATTTTGAAAATGCTATGACTCTAGTAATTTTTGATTTTCCGAAAAAAGTAATTAGGATAAACTGTTAAATTTTTTAACACTATGAATAACCATACAAATAATTTTTGAATTTTTAAAAAAGTTGTCTCAAAAATATTATAAAAGTGCCCACTTTTTGAAATTTCATCCAAAATGGCTGGCTAACGAACTTGACCTTTAGTTTAGGACACTAAACGAGTGTACCAAAGGGCAATCTAATAGATTACTTTTTTCAAAAGTTATCGTGTTCACAGACAGATAAACATACAGACATACAGACACATTCGTAAATACCTGTTTTTCTGATTTAGGGGGTCTCAAAATGTGGATATTTGGCAAAAACTGGGAGGTGAAATTTTACACAAATCTAATATCTTCTCTGATGAGAATGTAAAAATCATATTACAATAAGTGATAATAATACGGGTCACATGTTTGACTGATTAATCACAGTAAAATATATGGAGATAAGTATTGCAAGAAAAAATATACTACAGAAAATCTTGATGAAGCAAAATATTTAACTGAAGAGATTATGAAATTATTTTAAGAAATTAATAAAAATAGATACTTACTGAAACTAATGAAAATGATTTTACCATTATAGAGTTTTAATTTCTTTTTTAATTCTTATTAAATATATAGTGCATACATTTTCTTATAAAAATTAATTTGTTTAAAATGTTCAAATGGTTCAAAATCTAAAAAAAGTTAACTTCTGAATTTGTTTATGAAATTTATTTGTATAATAAATCAATATTGTACATTTGCAAGGTGTCGTAGGAAAATGTGATTAGAAATACATTCTTTGTTGATTCCGTAAACAAATTAGGCCTATTTTTCAAAAAATGCCCAAACTATTAATTTGCTCATGAAAGTAGTTTAAATAATAAATCTTAAAAATGCGATTATTATAATCAATCGGAAAGACGTTCTTAATTAAATTTGTAAAAAAACAGACCCTATTCGTTTGAAAAATAGCTAAATTCTGAAGTTGTTATGAAAGTTCTTTAAATAATTAACCATCCTTGTAGATTTAACAAATACCTTAGGAAAGTTATTGCAAAGACAATCATAATTAACTTCGTAAGCAAATTGTGTTTATTAATTGAAAAATACCTTACCTCTCAATATGTTTATGAAAATTGTTTAAATTATTAATAATTATTATAAATTTACAAAGTATCGTAAGAAATGATCATCGAAAGACAATCTTAGTTTAGATCTTTAAATGGATAAGTGAAAAAGCTATTACTGCTCTTGAGACTAGACTTGGACAAACAGGTACCAAGTTGTCACCTTTCCAGAAACCTGAAAACACAGGTCGAAGAAGGCAGGGAGTAAAAGCGCATGCTCCCTCCCCCTCAACCATGGCGCTCTGTGCAACCGCACGGCTTGCACGCTACAAAATGCGGCCCTTATTTTGAATGAACTGGTTGAAATTAAAAAGTTTAAAATTGAATTGTGTAAAATAAAAATAAATAAAAATTCGAAGTTTTTGAATGGTTACAGTTTTAAATCTCTGAATTTTCTCATTCAATACTGAATTAAAACATTTACAAACATTGAAACATGCAATGAATAATTCTTGATTAACTTTCGTGCTAAATTATCCCTTCCAAATATGAATAGGAAATTTTTTATTCTTCTATTAGCAATTTGAAAATATTATATTCGAAATGTACGTTTATTTGCGATTCCAACGATATGTTACTTGCAATGAAAAGATTAATGCTTATTGTTATTTTTCAGCAATTCCCGTAGTCGTTTTCAAAGAAATAATCATTAATATACAATTTGAATATTTATTACGACTTTTAAAACAATTTTCAATTGTTTAAACAAATTTTAACTATTTAAACAATCATTTATTCCCCAGAAATTTAAAAAATGATCTTATTTTCTTATTGAAATGAAATATTTTGTCATTGTTTGGAGTAGTGAATTTGTCTAAAAGCATTACGTAATTATTTGAAGAATTAATTATTGTTTATTTTCAAAAATTTTTCAATTTAGCCAGAGATGTCCAATTTTATTCAAATTGGTATCATATGCTACTTTCTGTTGAATAATTATATAATTTTGACACATTTATTTTATTGTTCAATAAATTTTTTTTCTTTAAACAATATTTATTTGCTACAGCAGTTTTTTTCGGTAACTAAAAGAATTGCAATAAAATAGAACACATAGCATTATGTTTCTGACTTTATAGCCGATAGAAAGAAAAAATTTAACACTTTTTAATTGTTTAAACAAATATAATTTGTTTAAATAATTACTTTTCCAAAAATAGTTTTGACATCGTAATTAATTATATGTGTTCTATTCAATAGTTATCGAAAAATAACTGCTTGAGCAAATGAAAATTGTGTGAACAAATAGAACTTCGTTAAAAATTTAAAAAAATGTATGAAAATCATGTAATTATTATTATTATTATATATGTATATATACGTATATATGTATGCATGTATGGATGTATGTATGTATGTATGTATGTATGAATGTATGTATGTGTGTATGTATGTATGTATGTATGTATGTATGTATATATGATATTAAATATACGTATTTAATTTTTCAATCAAAATCAAAAGAAAACTTTCTGTATATAAAAATAAGTGAAAAATGCACTCAACCCTTTCTTAAGAAAACCAATGTTAGAAGCCAAAAAACATTGCTTCGAAAATGATTTTTCCAAAAAGTTTGTTTCGAGCGCTGCATACTTGCTGAGAACATTTTTCTCTTAATTTTTTTTAACAGAAACATAAATTTTAAATTGTATATTGAATTTGAAAATTATCCTGGAATTATTATTATATAAACTCCTAATCTGTTTAGAAAACATAATAATAAGAAGAATTTGAAATTTAAATAGTATATATTAAAATAATTAGGTATAATTATTCATACTATTAATATCAAAGTATTATTGTTCGAAAAACTGAAGATAATAAATTAAAAAATTTTATTTATTATAACAAGATTTTATAGTTGAAAAAATCATTAAAACCAATGCTTAGTTGAATAATTAATTTTCAACTGTAACGTGAAATTCAACAATTTTGAAAGAATACTTAAAATTGTATACATTGAAACATTTAGCAGGTAAAAATGAAAGAATTTTACATTAATAGTTGTAGGGGTTTGTTGAAACTTGATTTTTGTTATTGAAGATTTATCATTTTAGTTGAAATTCATCTACTTAGTTGAAAACCCGTTTATTTTTGAAGTTTAAATTAATTTTTTGAACTAAAAATAAATCTTTTTAGTTAAAACATTACGATTTTAGTTGCATATTTAGCTCTTTAGATAGAAAATAAATTATATTGTTAGAAATTAATGTTTTTATTTGAAAATTCAGCTATTTCATTTTTGATTAAAAATTTATCTTTTGACTTCTTCAAGGTAAGTGGGTAAAAATTCATGCATTCTGTTTAAAATTCATTTTTGTTGTTGAAAATATTAATTTTTTTAAACTGGCAATTCAAGTATTCCATTTATTCCTTCCTTTCTTGTTTGTTTGCCAATTGAACTATTTGTCGTTTAAAATTCGCCTTTTTTTAAAAATGAATGTTTTTTTATGTAAAATTACAAAACTTAAACAATTAATTTTTTTTAACAGTGTTTTAACCGTAATGAGGTGCTAATGCTATTTTCGTAATTTTTGGCTCACAACTATGCAGCCATTCATATCGAGTATTCTTACAACAGAAATAGACCATAAAAGGAGGAAAATTATATATGGGTCATATATCTCTCAAACTTAAGACTATGTTGTAGAACCGTTTGCAGTTTGATATTTAGGAATTTGCAATCGTGTGTGTTACATTAAAATATTTAGTACTTATATTACTGTTTTCTTCTATTTTAGTTGAATAACTGTACACTTTAAGGTAGTATTTTGTGTGTATATGTTAGTTATATTTTCTCAAATATGTGATTCTAACTGCAAGGTAAAAGTGCCATCAATCATTTAAACTTTTAAATCGTACAATTAAAAATAATGTTTTAAAAACCTCTGAATAAAAAGTTTGTAACATTTGGAAATGTTCAAGCATTTTTCTTAAATTAATATTTTGTCTGACAAACAAAGCCACTGATAATAAACAATGAAGTTCTTGAAAATATTTTTTTTCAAATATATATATATATATATAAAATTAAAAATTTGTCATAAGGACAACCGCAGGATTTCGCCGGGAGCGGGTGCTAATCTGAAAAATTGCACCCGCTTCCAGCGAAATCGCGGTAAATTTTCAGCCACAACCACGTCTCACAACCGTGAGATAGGTGGTTACAGTCTGTAAAGGAATCAATACGACGATTTAGCAAAAGCCTCGTGCACCCTAAGAACACGGAGCGACCCAAGGACAACCGCCTTTTTTTTAACAACTGCATTTTTCCCGCAAGTGTTCTAGCATATTGTTGACACGCAGGGATGCTTTTTAGGCCATTATCAAGTGAAAGCTTGGCACCTCCAAGAGCGCCGATGAT
>NC_046663.1:144546495-144549810 GCF_010883055.1 Belonocnema kinseyi
TTAGCTACAAACTGTAAAATAATACAATCTGTAACTCATAAACATATGTTATAATAGTAACTTAATTTTAGCGTTTTAGAGAAAAATTAAAGGTATTATAATTGACAATATACTATTTTTTTGTTTCTAAAGAAATCTCAAAATTCTTTATAAAATGGACAAATGGCATTTATCCCTACTTGATTTTATACATAATTTTGAATTTTGATAGCATTCAACATTTTAAAGAGAAAAATGTTTAGCTCTGTCATAATTAAAATAAATAAAACTTTTCAATCATTAAAAAATAGGTGAACATAAAACTTTTTCTGGTGATGATTTAAAATTATAAGTCATAATTTATGATTTATAGCATATAAATAGCTATGTAGCGATATAATATTTAAAATTTTTATTTTAAAAATAAATAATTAGTTTTCATTATATAACCACTCACTAATAATTGTGAATCATTAGAATAATTATATAATAAACACTTAATATTCGAGTGGTAAATAAATATGCAGTACATCATTTACATTTATGGTAACTCCTGTAATTGTAACTGCGGTGGTAACTCATTTTTAAAATTTTCTAACTTCAGCAATTACCGATGCGGAACGTCTGAAAAATGCCGAAAACTGCGAAGTAACTCCGAGGAGTTGACTCTCAAACTCCCGTTTCCTTTTTCTCTCACTTTTTTATACCTTCAATTTGCAATTTTCTCATATTTATTCTTTACTTCCCTCTCATTCGCACCTCTAGCACCCTCCAAGTTCTTCATTCATTTTTCTCCTAATCCATCCTCCCCTAAAATCTTAACCAAATGCTATTGTCATCTTTCATTATCTTCCATTTCTCTCCTACATGCTCCCATGCTTCCTCTTTGTTATCATTTTATACTATTTATTGTATTTTGGTTCCTCAATCATCTCTTATCTTTCAATTAATTGTCTTTCCCTCTTGTTTTTATCCAATTCTTCATACTTTACTCCAGTTCTGTCTTCTATGTTTCTGGCATTGAAAAACTCCCTCCTTTTTCCTACCTATTTCGTTAATTCTATCGTCCTCCCTCTTCTCTCTTCTACGACCACCAAACACTTTATCGTTAACTCCCCTCCCTTTTCCGATCTAACTTTCGTCTTTAATTTACATGCCTTCTTTTGCGCTCTAATACTTAATTTATCCCTTTGCACTTCTTCTCTCATCATATATCCTGGCCTCCTCCAGTCTGCCCTTAGTATCAACCTTATATACCTTTCTTGTAAACTCTCAATATCTTCCCTTTCTTTGCACCCCCATATCTTCACTCCAAAACCTAATGCCGGCCATACCAGGGTATAAAATAACCACATTTTCTGTCTCCAATTTTTTTTAACCTTCTTTTTCCTATTCCCCGTAACTGTTTCATTACCCCTGCTACTTTTTTGATCCTTTCTCTTATATGAGCTCTATAATCTCCATTCGTTTGCCATATATATCCCAAATATTGAAACTCTTTTACTCCTTCTAACTTTATTCCCTCCTATGTGCCCGTCCATTCTTTCTTCCTTCCCCTTTCCTTTCTAAACCTCATTTTCTTTGTCTTTTCTTAATTGAAATTCATCTTTTTCTCATCACAGTATTTCTCTAATCGTGTAATTATGCCCGCCCTACCTTCTTCATCCTCTGTCATCAACAATATGTCGTCTGCGTATGCCAGTGTAAATATCATTTCCTTCCCTATCCTAACTCTTCCCAAATATTTTCTCCTCATTTCTTCTTCCAAGCCTGATATTGATATATCAAACAAAATTGAGCTCAGAGGACATCCTTGCTACACTCCTCTCACCAACCAGAAACTATATCCCCCTTGCTCTCCTACCTTCACTCTGTTTTTTTGTCTGTCTAAAAATTTCCGATACTCCTTTTATTAATCTTTTTCTTATCCACTTTTTCACCATAACTTTTTCTATTTTGCCTCGGTCTCAAGTACAGGTTCGATAGGGTTTTTTAGCGACCTTTCGATTGGTCCTAAGCATTTTGTCAACAAATAAATATTTGACCTTCCAAATTGAAGGTCAAAAATAAATTTGACTTTTCTCTCAAGTAAGTCAGGTTTTTTTGTCTTAACGGCATGCTCTTTGGTGACCACGTGACCAAACCAGTCTCAAGGCATGAACTTTTTGTTTTAGTGTTCACTATGTCCAAAGGTAATAATATATCGCTTTCAAAGTCTAGAATCGAACGAATGAGACAAAAATTGCGTTTATATATTTAGATTCAGTAATAACTTTGAAAAAAAACTATCCGACAGAAAGTAAATATGCAACATTATTTTAATTTCTTTTTGTGCTCACTGTGTCCATACGGATTGAGATATCGTGCTTAAAATTTGTCAGATTAAACAAAAAGCACTTAAGAACGTTTTAAGACATCAATATGCCTATAATTTCAAAAGAAAGTTTATTCAAAAATTGATAAAATAGGATATTACCATTCGACTTGTAATACTTTTCGGATAATTTTTGGTTTGATGAATTTCAGATTTTTGGATTTGCGTATATTGAGCACTGACACAAATTTTGGACTTTCTATATAAGTTTCTAAATCCTGAACACGATATCTCAATCCGTGTGGACGTACTAAGGACCAAAAAATGAAAAACATTCTACACAAAAATTTTATGAACGAACTGAGTCATGTGATCTCGACTTTATCGACGTTCAAAGGTTCTTTTTTTCTCCGCAAGAAATCGCTAAAAATGCTCCAAAAATAATGACAGGTTACATATGTGCACAAACTTGTTTGTTGATTTGCAACGAATGCTGAAATTTTATTGTTTATATTAATTTTTGTAATGTTCAGACGATTTAGTTCCAAATTTGTATCAGTGCTCAATAAACGCAAATCAAAAAATTTAAAATGCAACGAAAATCAAGAATTATCTGCAAAATGCTACGATTCGAATGGTAATATCCTATTTTACCAATTTATAATTTGACGTGCTTTTAAATTATGAATATATTGATGTATACTAACGTTCTTTAGACCTTTTTGTTTAATCTGTCAAATTTTAAACATCATGTTTCAATGCGTGTGGACACAGTAAGACCAAAAAAATGAAAATAATTTGCATATTCACTTTCTCTCGGACGATTGTGTATGGATGAAGTAAAATTGAAGCTCGGAGATTTTTGTATCAGTGCTTCAGTTCAATCGTTTCTTTTTTTCTGGGTATTCACCGTCTTGTAATGATTCTTCTTGAAAGGATTGATGCATTTGTTATTGCATTTTCTTCGAATTTTCCAAAGCAAAATGTATGGGCTCCCACATCTTAATGGTATGGGGGGGGGG
>NC_046663.1:144549910-144551302 GCF_010883055.1 Belonocnema kinseyi
ATAATGTTGCCTGAACTGTTCATAATTTTATTGAGCGGTTGAAATGTCCCATGTGGTTCAACCTCTAGTCCAATTAGAATCGTCTTGAAAAATGAAGGATTACGTCCGTAAATAGTAGGCGGAATCATTCATTGCGTGGTTCTCTTCGTGAAGCTTTCAGACACAATAACCAAGCGTTTAAGAGCAGCGTTAATAAGTACTTGTTTAAGTAGTGATGACTTGGGTTGATCTCATTTATTTTTGGTATATTAGAAACAGTTTATTTCGTCTGAGTGTCAAACCAGACGTTGATAGTTTGAGTTTGTGGGAACTTTAACAAATCAAAGACCACGGAGGATTATATTTCTACTGAATAACTGTCAATTTGCGACATACTGACTCGTTTAGATACAACAATTGAACTGATTCAACTCTGTAAAATGCGTCGATATATGTACGTATTATATATAAGGAGTGGGGGAGTCCTTTGTTAGGTGGGGGAAGAGCCATATGTTGTGAGCGTGGGAATAACCGTTATGCCACACACGTGAATAAAACCGGTTTCTATATAACAGCCAAACAAAGGATAGAAGTATGCTTTTCTTAGAAATCACACAAAAGAACACGTGTTTCATATAATTCATACAGAAGAATGCGTATTTCCTGGAAATTACACAAAGAACACATATTTTCTATTAGTCACACAAACCGGTTAAGTGCGGGGGAGGGTATTTTGTATAAACCGGTTTTTCAGGTGTGAAAAAATGTCAAGTAATAGATTCAAAGTAATGAAAACACAACAATTAATTTTAAAAAAATAAAAACTTTAAGGTAACACGTTATCACAAAGGCTAATTCATTTCATCTGTCATAAAATGTTATCTAGTTTCTGAGATACGTATGTACGTGCGTAAGCAAAATTCGCAAGTGAAATTAATTATCAAAAAAATGCCATTAGTTGTCCATATACTGTCCGTGGTATAGCGATACATTTTCTCCAGAAAAAATAATTTTTAAAGTAATTTTTACCAGAGAAACAATTTCGATTCCGTTTATTTGTCAAAACAATATTCTACACCCACTATCATTAATTTCTGCGTTAACCCTTAAACGGCCAAAACGCCACTACCGGTACCCTGCTTTTCAACGGCCAATAACTAAGACTATTCGACACTAGAAAAAATTGAGACATATATATTTTTATTGCTCAAGATCTCCTCTTTCCGACGGTGCCAATGAAATTTCTCAAAAAATTTATTTATTATCCCAAAATGCAGTTTAAACAAAAAAAGACGTGATTTTTCGTGCCTATTTTTTTTGTGAACCATTTTCCAAAGCTTTTCGAGTCTGAAATTAACCTGGAATCTCACTAACCGGTGGAATAAATGTCTAAACTTTGAGAATCCATGGTTC
>NC_046663.1:144551402-144553160 GCF_010883055.1 Belonocnema kinseyi
GTCAAAGCTGCTGACCATCAGGCAGCATATTGTTGAGAGAATACGGATACTATCTGACGCTAAGAGAAGTCTAGAGCGGAGGGAGAGATGGCTCAGAGAAAAATCAACAATTTCTCTCTGACCCATCTCGACTTTTCCAAGACCCTCCAGTTACTGTCGAACACCCACCCAAACCAGAGGAGGTCGAAGTATTTTGGAGAGAAGTCTACGAAGTTCACCATAGACTGGACGAAGACTCAGAAAATATAAATAGCTTCAAGGAGTTATGTGTTACCCTCATAACACCTGATAAAGAATGCCCACCCATCACTACCGAGGAGGTGAAAAAAGTATTAGGAGGGATGAAGAACTATTCCGCACCGGGACCAGATTGTATCAAAACCTTCTGGTGGAAAAAGTTTTCTTCAACCCATCAGCATTTGGCCCGTATTTTCACCTGATATTTGAAGTCGGAAGAGCCGATTCCAGAGTGGTTGGTGGAAGGGCGCACAATTCTCCTGCCGAAAATAGGCAACTTAGCTGACCCGAAGAACTACAGGCCAATAACTTGTCTGAACATGCTTTATAAGATATTCACAGCTATCCTGAATGATAGGATCGTTCGGGCAATTGAACCTGTGTAGCAAGAAATGTATGAACAATCAGGCTCAAAGAAAGGCGTAGCCGGATGTCGGGAGAATCTGCTCATCGATAGATGTGTCTGCAAAGATGCAGCATTCTACCAGCGTGAACTATCGATGGCCTGGATTGATTATCGGAAAGCTTTCGATTCTACATCCCATAGACTTATCATCTGTCTTTTGGAAATCTTAAAGGTTCATCCTCAAATAGTTGAGTGCATAGACAGATTGATGCCGCTTTGGAAAACCAGATTTACTATCTCATCTGGCAAAAATCGTGTGACAACTAACCAGGTCACGTTTCAGAGAGGTGTTTTTCAGGGCGACACCATGAGCCCACTCCTCTTTTGCCTTACATTGTTGCCACTATCTCTAGCACTGTGTCATTCCGACGGGTACTCGTTCGGTAAACCTGCAGATCGAAATTACAAGGTCACTCATGTATTTTACATGGACGATCTTAATGTCTATGCGAAAAACAGAGAGCAACTGCATCTAGCTCTGGGGATTGTCGAACGATATACTAAGGAAATTGGAATGGAATTTGGGTTAGACAAATGCGCCAAGGCTTATTTGAAGCGAGGTAAACTTAAGGGCATCCCTGAAGAGCCTGAGCTCGTTGATAGAAGCGCCATACGACACCTTTGCACTGGAGAGACTTATACATACCTGGGCGTGCCACAGAGCCACATTCAGGACGTGACATCCATAAAGGATACTCTCCAAAGCAGATACAAACGTCTCATCTGACAGATTTGGTCTTCCGAACTGTCGGCGAGGAACGAACATACTTGCCGTCCCGGTCTTCCGTTCCGCGACTATACATCTCACGCCGTCAAGGGGGTCGCGGAATATTGAGTCTTGAATGTCTTCACAACAGGATTATTCTGGGTACAGCACATAGAATTGCAAATGGAAGAGACCCTCTTCTTAAAATGGTCAGGAATCACGAGGAAGTAGGCAAAGGAGCATTTCTGTACAAAGCAGCGGATGAGGCTGCTGAAACACTCGGACTTGACTTCAGTATTAAGGGTGGGCAAAATGCATCAAATCTAATCTATCTCGAGTACTCACTCCTGAAAGCCCGGATTAAGAAAGCACAAGAGAAAAACTTTCGTGAACAGCTCCTAGATAAGAG
>NC_046663.1:144553260-144569916 GCF_010883055.1 Belonocnema kinseyi
ATCTTTATGGCAAGTTGATGCATTCGTCTTTTGGTTTTATGATCAGCCGTTGGTTTTGTTTTACGGTTTGCATCGGCCAAAGCTCTCGCTGCATTATACACACAATAATTGATAATCCAGAGGTCGGATTCACCGGAAAAATGTCCACGAAGCTCGTCATCCATTTCAGCCAGATCTTTAGGCTTGAGAGAAACCTTGGTGTTGATGTTTCTCCGGGTCGTAAAGCATCGCTCTTCATCTATTGGATGCCTGCCCGCGGTTGGTCTTAGTGTCTCCTCTCTTTCTTTGTTTCCGGCTTGTTCTAGCTGTGGTAGAGTAGGCGTTCCGCTTACATAGCCCCTTTTACGGAGTAGTTCAGTATGGTTTCGCAGACTTTGCTGCGAAAAGTGCGATAGCTCTGGGTGTTTCTCGCACCACAGAGCATGCAGCCGTGCCATGTAACCCCGTTCACGGGCCACACTCGCATGGTATCATACAACCAAATCGTGATTCAGTTGCTCCGTCCACCCAAAGGTCACGAGATCCCGCCGATCCATCCCATTGAATCCATTTTCATTGGCTCCCCCAGCCCTAGATTGGTCGGCATTGTTGGCCGACCCATTGTCGGGAGCCCTGCGCGTTCTGTTGTTTTGAACCGCTCTTACTACAACTATGTTTGGTGTTGTCATTGTTGTTCCCACGAGAAGCTAGGGAAACGGGTTCGTCCATCCTTTTAGAGCCATGTATGCAAGGATAAGGCTGTTTACTCTGAGAGGTCGCCCGGTATCCCAGAGTCACCGTTCTAGACACCTCACCCAGGTGCCATTCAGCTTTCGGCACGGTTTTCACACCTCCGCTTGGGGGTTAATTCCTGCGGGACCACCCCTGAACAATTGTCCGCGACTGCCTATTTATTTTTGTAACCATATTCAGCAGAAACCCTTGGTACAGGGACCCTCTATCTGCAGCCCGAGGACGCGTTCGGTGGCTTTGTCATAGGCCACCATAGGCCTTTGTCATCAACTGGCGTAAAACGGATGATGCTAATGCAAATCCACAGTTTTTGACCAATCGCCACCAAATTTGGCACACATATTCTTTGGCCTCCAGAGCAGTTCGCCAGAGTTGGGGGTGAGAATGCGAAGGGATGGGGTAGGTGGGGAAGGGGGCACAGATGCAGTTTTTGACGAATCTGCATCAGATTCTTTACACATATTCTCTGGACTCCCGGTCAGGTAGTAAGAATATTTAAGAATGATGGAATGTAGGGGAAGGGGATACAGTTTTTGAAATATATAAAATCAAGTGGCCTAAAAAATATGATCTTCATAAGAATTCAGATTTTGATAATTAGCACAAAATTTTTCACACATATTCTTTGCGCTTCCAGGCAGCATGTGAGAGTATCGAGGGGGGGGGGGGGGGGGGGGGGGGGGTGAGAGATTAAGATGAGGACAGGGGGATAAACGTATTTTTTCACTAATTGGCAGCACATTTTTTACGCATTTTCTTTGCGCCCCCGGATAGATCATAAGAGAATTTGGTGGGAAGATGAAATTGGGTGGAGGTGTTTTGTATATCTTCTATATATATATATATATTTCAAATGTTTCAACACCTTGTGTAGGCTATGTTAGAATTTCACGACTAACTTCAAAATTATAAATATTGGGTTCAATGACTGGAGTATAATTTTTATAATTAAGAACAATTAACATTTTCTGTACTTAAGCTCTTCTATTTTACGTTCTCAGAGACTTTTCAAAGTTTACTTCAAATTTCACTGTAGACTTCCATTTTCAAAACTAAATTCTGCGGCTCCAGTACAAGTTTTATGATATAAAATTTAAAAGCGCCTTTTTCATTTTTTTAAAACTTTTAGTTCTTTTTTTCGCATCTAGAGTTTTCCTTAAGCTGTGTACAAATTTCAAATGTGATTTGATATTTTCGGAAACTGAATTAGACAACTTAAATACGATTTTTACAATAAAAATTCGAAAAATACAGTTTCGATATTCTGTACTCAATTTTTTAATTTCCATTTGACTTTTTAAGAGTTTTTGCAGGTTTACTTTAAATTTCATTATCGACTTTACATTTTTCAAACACAAATTTTACGATAAATACTTAAAATTGTATTTCGATTTAATTCCAGCCGCCGGCACAGGGCGCAGCTAACGTTGTAATAAAATATAAGGATGATTAATTCTGGCATTATACCGTACATTTTGTTTTGACTTTTAAGAATGTTTAGTGCTTTGCCATCTAGCGTCTGAAATTTGAAGCTTATCTCTCTGATGACCGGCCTGATTAAAATATATTTGTTATTTATCAAAAAATTTCATGTCATAAAAGCTCATTTAGACGAGCATATAATATTATTATTTTTCGTAAAAGCAATTCAATGAAGGTGTACCACATTGCGCTACGCGCAGGGCTTGTGAGCCAACGTCATGAGCGTACCGGAGTATGCAACACTTATTTTCATAAATTACAAATTTAAATTTCACTTTCTAATCTACATCATCTTATAGGAAAAAATCTAAGCTTTCCTTTATTAGAAAAAAAACATGCCTTACTTTAAAAAAGGTCAAATTCAGGTTTGACCTTTATCCAGATGAGTTTAAAACCGCCGAAATAGACGATGTCCACGAAAATCGCAAAAATTTCACCCCCTACCCCTCGGTCAATGATAATCCGAATGACAAGATTTTCCCCCCATAAGCAACTATCCAATTGCACAACACTTTGCCTGAGTTTAACATAGATCGGATAACTTTGACTTTTAAAGTGAGTCCGCCAGGGTTTCAGATTTTTGGAATCGCGTATATTGAGTACTGACACCAATTTTGGACTAAATCGTCTGAATCTTAAAAAAATCAATATATAAGCAATACAATTTGCATATTCGATGCATATTAACAAATAAGGATCTGCATAGACTTAACCTATCATTACTTGTTGGAGCATTTTTAGTGATTTGTAGCGGAGAAGAAAGGAACTATGAACGTCGATAAAGTCGAGATCATGTGACTAAGTTCGTTCAGGAAATTTTTGTATAGAATGTTTTTCATTTTTTTTGGTTCTCACTACGTCCACACGGATTGAGATATCGTGTTCAGGATTTATAACGTTATGCAGAAGGCACTAAGGAGCGTTTTTATGCATCAAGATGTTTATAATTACACCTTTTATTTATTAGAGAGCGGAATTTTAGATCAGGAATTTGGTTTAGAAATTGAGATTGAGACAGGAGTGATGTTTTGGAGCTGGCGGTGAGTGGGACGGTCGAGAAGGAGAGGGTGAGAAGGTTTCCGGAGAGGAACCGATAGGTATGAGGAACAAATCGTCGTCGGCATCTTAGTTGCGTCTGGAGGATTCTTCCAAAGCTGGCGGTAGGTTGGCGGCAGCCAGCGGTGTTCTAGTATGAACCGGTGTGTTGGTCTTAGGGACCCTGGGCGAACACCACTTTTCGCACGGTTTCGTACGAGGTCGAAAGAGGGTTGCGGGCAAGGAAAGACTAATTTGCGGCACATTCGATAGGGGTTAAGGCACAGCAGGTGCGGATGCAGAGGTACTACACTGGGAAACGACCGATACTGGTGAAGCGCGAGAGGTCGTGGGGATTACTGGGGGTGAATCAACGTAAACCTGGGGGAAATCGGGATGCCTTATCATACGCGGTACGTAAGGTCTACTCTGTCTCGATTTTCGTGGGTCGGAGGTACCAGGAGGACCGCCTCGAATTTTTAATAACGAGAAAGCGCCACGGGGAAGTAATTCAGGGCGTCTCGGATTGTAGAAATAGGTTTTCCGACGGGCATCAGCTTCCTTTCTCGCGCAGCAATCGCTGGTGGCTTTGCCGGCTCGTTTCTGGCGGACAACTTCGTTAGGCATGAAGCAGACATTTAAGAGCACCCAAGAAGGGTACAAGCCTCGTAACGCAACACGGATGCAAAGAGACAAGCACCCAAGCAGGGTACAGGCCTCGAAGCGGGACGCGACAAGATGAGCACCCATGCAAGGTACGGGCCTTGGAACGAAACGCGACGCGAGGAGACGAGCTTCCAAGCAGGGTACAGGCCTCGAAATGTCACACGACGCGAAGAGACGAGCACCCAAGCAGGGTGCTCTGCGGAAAAGCTATCGCACTGAAAAATAGCCGTGAAAAAACAATTAGGAGAAACGTCTGAATCGTTTAGCTGCACGAAAGCGTCTGTTTTGGCCCGTTTGCGCACTGCACGCAGGCAGCTCGAGTTCTTCTTCCATCAACTTGGAGAGTGATTCAGAGGTTTCGGGGTCCCGATTGGCTGCCACGACCGCCTCCCACCGAATTTCCAAGCATCAGGCAAATTTTCGTAAAGAATAAGATTCGAATTTAAAATTTAACTCATAAAATTATAACTTATTTATAATTAACAATTATTTTAGTATAGTAATAATTACTATCATGCCTAGAATAGTAATCAATCAAAATTGAATAAAAGTGAATACAATTAAAATTAGTTTAAAGGAAGCATAATTTTCAATTTGTTCCAAAAAAATTGAATATAATGAATATAAATATGAATTATTATTCATTATTTATTATTATTTTTCTTTAACAATGATATGAAACAATGCAAAAGTTAATTGTCGAAACTATACTGGTATTCATAATTGATCTCAAAGGCCGTTGGGAATAACAACGATAATTAATACAATAATTATGATTGTTATTATTCCAACGATATTGTTTAAAGATTTTATAATTTTCCATTTAATTATATAATTTGTCAGTTCAATTATTATTTTCCTATTATTGTTCTTATTATATTATTACCTTTATTTTTCCATTATTAATAATTTAATTTACTATCATAAATGCGAGCGAAAAAAGAAAATTTTAAAATAATATAAAAGCGTAATGTCATCTTTTTAGGCAACATAGTTATTATGATCATTTTAAAAATATATTTCGAAAAGTAAGCAATCCTCGGGTTATCTAATTGGATTTTGTTAATTAAAACAATATTTTTTCAGTATGAGGCCCAATCAAAAGTTCCTGATAATAAAGAGTTTCGATTGCAGAATAAAATTCGACCAACTTGATCAGGGTTTGAAGAAAAAGATTCGAAACCGAAACTTGAGAGACGTTTCTACGCGGCCCATTACAGTGACCGAGAGGTCGAGGGGGTGTGGACTGAAAAAGAGTTTTGAGAAGGAAGAGAGTTGTACCAGCGCGTGCAAGAAAGAAGAGAGGTGGACTGCGTAGGTTCCTTGCGGGGGAGCGTTGTATCTGTTCGACCCCTTGGGAGTTTTCATCTGCCTATATCTGGTTTGGTGAAAAGCGAAAGTGGCCTAACGGGAAAATGACTCATCTCGGGTAAACAAGCTCGTCTTGAAACACCATAGGAATGACGATTTGCAGCGCACGTCATCCTTAAAAATTTCTAAATGATATTTGAAGTGAGTTCTCAACGCTTACGAATTGTCGAACCTTGGTGGTTCTCAACTAGGCCGTTAGCCTACAACATAACATAGACTACCTTGGAACATAAATATTTCTAACCCAGGATAAACCAATAGGCCCTTTCTTTAATTTTCAGCTAAAGTCCCTATGAGAATTAAATACTGAAAAGAGGCTACAAAGCTTCATAGTAAAATTCTTTTTCTTTGTATTTAAAAACATAGACGATAATGGCACACGGATATTTTCAGCATAGGATAAACAGAAAAGCTCAAATAAAAAGCTCTTACCTATATTTTCAGCGGAAGGACCTTGCCAAATTAAATACTGGAAAGAGACTGCTTAGACCACATTGCCACATGAATATCTCGGCCCAGGATAAACAGACACGTTCTATTAAAAAGCACTGTTTTGCTAACTTTTCAGGGGGCGCTGTAAAAAAATTAAATACTGTAAGAAGTTACAAAGCATCATAGAAAAACATTGCAACATGAGTATTCTAAGTCCAGGATGCACAGAAAAGCTCTACTAAAAAGGCCTTTCTAAAATTGTTAGCCCAAGAAACTTAAAAACTTAAATTTTCCGAAGAGGTTTAAAAGCATTGTGGAAACACAGCTTTTTTCGTTTTTAAAAACATTGAGCACATTGGCACATGAGATTTTTTAACCCTAGAAAAACACAAAAGCTCTAATAGAAATCTCTTTTGGAGAATTAAAGCGAAAGGACCTTAAAACTTTAAATACTGAGAAGAGATTAGAAACTAGCAAAGAAAAACTCCTTTGCTTCGTATTTAGAAACACGGTGTGCAGGATTCGGTCCCCCTAGTTATCTAAAATTAAAAATTCAAACAAAATTTTAATTGTTGTGACGCCAGCAAGGTCAGAAAAGGCATTTTTTACCATTTTTTCTGTCCTAATTGAAGCTGTCAAAAATCAGAAAAACATACGATAAATTTCACAAAAAATGCACAAAAAATTTCGGAGGAGCTGAAAAAATATTCTCATTTGAATAACGCTGAAGCTACGCAGGTGCGCGCGGCCCGGACGGCCGTGCGCCGACATGTTTCTGAAACTGACAAGGTGTAAGTCCTCCTTAAAGCTCAAATGAAAAGCTTAACCAAATGCGAAGTCACATACGACACAGCATTGGCCCATAGTCGGCAAAAATATTGCCGAAGCTTGGCTGCCATTATCGCGCTAATGATGGAATTATAACAATATGCTGAACGTGGCAGCCAAAGTTTGGCTGCAATTGTCGGTCCAGCACTATGTACTAATATCGGCCCAACCTGGATGCCGGAGTTAATTTAAAAACTAATAAAAATCATTGAATTTTTCTTAGGACGCATCTGATTTATCTATTCATAATTATACGACTGCATATCGTTCGAATATTATTTATAAGTTCAAGAATTGAAATTTCATGTATTATATTTTGAAAATCATATTACAAATAAAAGTGCTAACGCAACGAGGTATCGAACCGACATCTATATACCTAAATCTATCGTCTAGCAGTCGGGAGTTCTAACAACTGCGCTAAACCGACAAGTTGAATCTCTGTGAAAAAGCCATCCTCATAAGGTACAGTTCCGAAAACTAAAAGTACTCAATTTTAAGCTCTCTTTTTCTAATTATTTATTATTATGCGACGTTATGTAAATGTAAAATACACGAAATGTTAACAGGAATACCAATACAATAATTCTTAAATAAATAATTTTAATCGATTACAAACGAGTCAAACTCAGTGCAATAAAGTGCCGATCCTGGCCAAGCATCGGCGGAGGATCGGCAAATATAAATAGCCAATATAGGCTACCAGCACTGGCTCAACATTGGTCCGATTTAAATCAAACATGGTTTGCCGTGGTAAAGGTGACACTTTGTGTTGTCACTGTGCCAGACTGTGGCTGATCCTCGTGAAACATGGTTCCCCGTACTAAAAGTGAGACTTAGCGCAATAAAGTGCCGATACTGGGCAAAGCATTGGTGGAGGATCGGCAAATTTAAATAGCTTATATAGACTGCCAATACTGTCTCAACACTGGGCCGATTAAAATTCCGATATTGTCCCAATATCGTTAGCCACCCTTTGGTTGCCAAAATTGGACCGACACTGGGCCGTGTAATCAGCTCCGGCAATTCGCACTTGAGTATTCTCAAATTTTGAGTGAAAGGATCGGCAAAACATTGAATGTAGAGAAGAAGACGTTACGAATGAGCCCTGGCGGACCGAAGGAACCGAATGAAGCCTCTACAAAGTATCTGTAAAGACCCCATTAGGTCCCCATTCGGTTTCTTTGTTAAAAACTCGAAAAAACAGCAAAATCAACTTTTAAATTGTTGAAATTCGGATTCTACGTTAAAATTCCCTATAGAAGGTCACGGAATAATTGCAATAGTTTTTTTTTGCAAAAGTAAAAAGTTAAAAAAAATATAAGACGTATAACGGCTGTTGACTGCTACTTACAGGCGATGCGTTTGAAGTGTAATGGTCAACAGGCGTTATAGGTATTATATTTTTTTAAACTTTTTACCGTTGAAAAAAAAAACTATTGTGATTATTCCGTGACCTTTTATAGGTAATTTTAAAGTAGAATCCGAATTTCAACAATTTAAAAGTTGATTTTGCTGTTTTTTCTAGTTTTTCAAAAAGGAACCGAATGCGGACCCAATGGGGTCTTTACGGGTACTTTGTAGAGGCTCCATTCGGTTCCTTCGGTCCGCGAGGGAGCGTAGAAATATTCTTTTTCTTCGAATTTAAGTTTGGAGATCATATTGCGACATAAATATGTAATTAGCCCTGAATAACCAAGAAGCTCTAATAAAAATCTCGTTTAAAAATTTTGGACGGAATGACGTAATAGTACATAAATACTGGAATAAGGTTACGAACTAGCATATCAAAATACTTTTCCGTTCGTATCTGAAGACTTGGACAACAATCCCACATAAATATTTTTAGCCCAGAATCACAACTAAAGCACTAATAAAAATGTACTGTGATGAAGTGCGAAGTAGTATAAAGCAACTATTTTGCTGCTCACTCAAAAACATAGACCATATTCACAAAAGAATATTCTCTACCCAGAATACACAGAAAAAAAGTCTTACTTCTATAATTGTCTTGTTTTCATTTTTACCTTAAATTAAGCTGATATCTAAAATTTCACAACAATTATGTCTTAAAAAGAGCTATTAATGGTTTTCAATTCAAAACAAAACATAATGATGGCTAACCCTTAGTCGTCGCTCCTATTTGTTTCTTAATTGTTTGAGTTGATGCTCTGTTCACTGAGTGAATAACTAACTAGATCACGTAATAATGTACAGACGCGCATCTTTGCGGCGTATTTGGGCGGAGATAATATCAAAGGGGGACTTGTCTGGACGAAAGTGTTTAATATTGGAGCGTAAACGCGTAAACAATTGATAATATATTCAATAATAATGATATATCAAAGAAAAATTTCTTTTATTCAAAGAAACTTTTTTCAGGGCGTAATTTTATTTATACTCCAGGTTTTATTTAGGCCATATGTAGCCCTTATTGTAAATTTATAAAGTGACTTGATGTAAGCCCACAGTCTGTCTACAAACTACTTTTAAGATTATTCAGCGGCTTGATGTTAGCCTACCGTTTAGCTAACAACTAGTTTCTGAATCCTTCAGTGGCTTGATGTCAGCCCATATTATCGTTACCGACTAATGTCAAGACTATGGTAAATTGGGTCTAACTTGTAGTTCTATAAGTAGTTCGTTTCAAAGATGTCAAGTTATGCTAGTTTTTACCGGAGCTGGTCTTCTTTATGTTACACCTTGAAATAAGTCCACTTTGTGTTTCGAATGAAGAATTTTTTTCTGTGTAACCAAACAAGCTCTGAATAAAATGTTATTAACCCTTGTGTAACCAACCAAATAAATTTACACTTTTGGCTCACCGGGTACCCGGGTAACAATGTACGAATTTGTGCATAAAATTCCACTATAACTTACATTTTTTGTATGTATAAGATGCATATTGATTTATTTATGGATAATGAAGGTCTTTTAAACTAAATACAATTATGTTGAGTTAAAAAAGTAAACAGGAAGAAGGATCTCTATACTTTTTTATACCTAAGAAGCATCCTAGAGCCCCTTTAAAACGTATTTACAAATTTGAAAACCTGTTATGTTTATTTTCTACCGTTTACGCGAACAAGTAAGACGTGTGACACATAGTGTAACTTCGTACAGTCAGTATAGTCGGCTCGAGTGTTTGTACATATTTTTGTGTGTTCTTGTGGTGCGTATTTTTTTGAACGTCTTTTATAAACTGTTTATTCATTTTTCATTATTCGTGATTAGAAAATAACAGACATTAGCTTGAATTTGCGCATTTTATGTGTAATACCAAAAGATGTAATAGATATCGAGATCGTGATTATTAAATTTATTTTGTTTGATAACTAAAGAATTCAAATTAAGGTTATTCAGTATCAAATATATTCATAAATTACATAAATTACATTATTTTTGTATGCGGGTACCCGGGTACTTAATTGGACTTTACGTGAACTTTTTTTGAATAAGAAATTCACAATTTTGAGTGAATCAACCGGAAATATTTAGAGGAACCTTTTTATTAGAGTCTAAGTAGTGATCATGGCCTGAGAATATCCATGAAATAAGGCGTTCTAAGGTTTTTAATGCGAGGAAAAAAGTCAAAAGGTTAAGAATCCGATTTTTTGAATAAAGCTTTAATAGTACTTCTATTCTAAAAATATTCATGTGCTAACGTGGTCTATGATTTCAAATGAGACGCAAAAGAGTTTTTCAACGCCGTTGACAAATAACTTTTACCCTCTCTTCGATATGTGCAAAAAAATAGCAAAGCAAAAGGGAACAAGTAGCATAAGCGGCATTACAAAAGGAACATAAGCATCAACTGCAGAGCGTGGTTGGTTGAACATTTTTACCATGTCTTCCACGTGTACTTGCGAGTAAGAAATGAAAAACGTTTAGTGAAAGGTGGTACGAGACTAGATTACCGATAGAAGAAAGAAAAATTCAAGCAGAAAGATTCCGTGCAAGGGTTGGCTGCACGAGGATTAAAAAGTGATCACGAGAAAAATTTGGGCTGAGCACGACGGAAGTGACGTTTTGTGAGCACATGGTTGCGAATTTATTTAAAGTGCAAATAAATGCAAACTGGATTTAATGGACAAAGGATGGACTTAAATGAGCAATGAACTAATCAAGTTAAAATCTGATGGAGAAAATTGAGCTTTGGAAAAGGAAGTGAACAGAGTCCATTTTCAACTAAGTAAAGGAAATTCCTTAAATTATTCCCTAAATTATTCATAAACCCCTGATGCAAAAATTAATCACGTGACAAATTAACGTCACGCTAAAAAGGACCGCGGGAAGCGAGGAAAAGGATCTACAATCGACCATCTCACCTGGTAAGCTGACTGCGCCGGTGAGAGGCCGCTATCTGTATTTTGTCATAACAGTTTTGAATTTTAATTAATGAAGTTGTGTTTTATCATTTTTCTCTAAAGTAAATTGGTTTACCTCACTTCAATCTCTGTTATTTGATTTTGTGGGGAAGCCTACGAAATCTCAACAAGTGAAACTCAATTATATACTCTCAGAAATTTCCTCTAAACGATAAAATCAGTCCTTTAATCTTTCAAGTAGTATAATTTAAAAGCAGATTCGTTTCACTCTTAAGTGCATGCTTTTTGGTGGCCACGTGACCAAACTAGTCCCCGGTTATGAGCATTTTTTTGGTGTTCACTGTGTTTACACGGATTGAAATATCGATTTTAAAATTTGACAGATTAAATAAAAAGCACTAAAGAACGTTATTATACATCAATATGTTTATAATTTTAAAGAAAGTTTATTTATTAATGGATAATATAAGAAATTTTCATAAAATAATTATCTACACACACGTAACCTATCATTATTTTTGGAGCATTTTTAGCGACTTCTAGCGGAGAAAAAAAGAAACTTTGAACGTCGATAAAGTCGAGATCACGTAACTAAGTTCGTTCATGAAATTTGTGTGTAAAGAATGAAATGATTTTCATTTTTTTTGGTCCTCACTACGTCTACACGGATTGAGATATCGTGTTCAGAATTTAGGAAGTTATACAGAAAGCACTAAGGAACGTTTGTATATATTAAAATTTTTATAATTACGAAGAAAGTTTTCTAGTAAAATCCTATAGTAATAGGAAATAAACTTTGAACGTCAATAAAGTAGATGCCCTGATTAAAAAAAATCGAGGATCATCTTAGAATGTGACACTCAAAAATCCGTCAATGTTGCATCTTGAGAAATGTGCATCTTTAGAAAATAATTAGAATTTTCAAACGGTTATATATTATTGTGGATTCTTTTTTACTAATGTGACGCTGAGTCCCGCCGGTTCGTTCGCTGTCAACAATAGTTATCAGCTGATAGATTCAACGTCAAAAATTAGACGTTAGGAATTATAGAAGTTGGTTCGAGAACTCCGAAGTGTAAATCTTAGCACATTGCTGGTGTTGCTATGTTTACAATTTGAAATTTATCTTTTATTTTAAGGACCAAAAAAAATTAAAACCATTTTACCCAAAAATTTCATGAACGAACTTAGTCCCTTGATCTCGACTTTATCGACGCCCAAAGTTTCTATCTTTCTCCGCTAGAAATCGCTAAAGATACCCGAAAAATAATGGTAGGTCACGTGTTTGCAGATACTTATTTGTAGTTTTGCAGCCAATGTACAAATTTTATTGCTTTTATTAATTTTTTTCAAGGTTTATACGATTTAGTCTAAAATTGGTGTCAGTGTTCAATATGAGCGAATCAAAAAATCTGAAATACATAAAACCAAAAATAATCTGCAAAGTGCTATAACTCGAATGGTAATATCCTATTTCATCAATTTATAAATAAACTTTCTTTAAAATTACAAACATATTGATGTATAAAAACTTTCTTTAGTGCTTTTTATTTTAGCTGTCAAAGTTTAAACACCATATCTCAATTCAAACATTCAAACAGGCATAAAGTTGATAATATTATTCAAATAATTGACGAGCTGCAGAAAAAAATTTGCCATGTTAGCAAATATCTTAATAATGTTAGGAAGGTATCCAGTGCAAGAAGCCTCTAGGTTCCGCATCATTAATGGTTTAAATAATTTTCTTATCAGTATTTTACATACATATAACCTATCAAACCGTGTTATAAAATTTTCAGTCATTTTATAAATTCACGCGTATTTTCTGCAGCAGTTACCGCCTATTTGATTAGATTTTACCAATTAAATATGCTAATCTGAAAGAAAATTTCAGTAAATGTTACACAACGGATTTCAAAAAACTTACAATGCCTAAAATAATGCGACCTAATGAGAGAGAGAAAGACACAGAGAAAATCAAAATAAAGCCGTTCCAGGCCTGTAAAAAAATTCCCTTCTGCTATAAATATAGAATTATCAATACAAAATGGGACACCAATATTTATATTACGCTCCTGAATTACCACTTTTTAATGCATAACGAAAAGGATTATATTTTGAAAATGTGTCATGTAGGGATGCTTTTCAGGCTATTAATGAGTGAAAGCTTGGCACCTCCAAGAGCGCAGATGATAAGGACGATTAGTTTAACAGAATATGCCGGGTACAATTATCGGAACTCCCTTATTAGGTCTCTACACCTGTCTTTTCATTCTCCTTGGCTATGATGTTTTTGTCAGTTGGTGCCGAAAATTCGATACCGAACATGGTTTGCTTCACGAAGTCAAGTAGAACCAAGTCTGGCCTCGAGTGTGCAACAGAAACAATTGTTTAGAATATAAAGTTACAGTATGTGCGGCACTTTCCATTCTCGACAATTCACTCGATTTCTCTAGGAGCATTTAGAGGAGAGATTTTAAGGTTAGTGTCGTAAAAGTGACAGAGGTGATAATAAAGTACTCTTTGTACCGCATTGTGTCTTTGGATGTAGGTCGTTCCCGCTTGAGTTGGAGAAATAGATAGTATGTGAGCTAAATATTCAGGGTGTGCACGGTACGCCCTGCAGCTATCATCGGGAATGTCTTGGCTCAAAATGTGTGACGGTATGTTAAGGTGGAAATGACCCCATCTTGGCATGCCAAAATGAAACCCTCCGTACCAGACTTCAATCCGACTGATTTAAGGAAAGCAAACGTTAGCTCACACGACATTGACTGATCGTCCACATTTCTGTGGAAGATACCGTGCATCCTATTATCGAGGAGCTGTTCACGAAAGTTTCTCTGTTGTGCTTTCTTAATCAGGGCTTTCAGGAGTGAGTACTCGAGATAGATAAGATTTGTTGCATTCTTCTCACCCCTAATACTGAAGTTAAGTCCGAGTGTTTCAGCAGCCTCCACCGCTGCTTTGTACAGAAATGCTCCTTTGCCTACTTCCTCGTGAATCCTGACCATTTTAAGAAGAGGGACTCTTCCATTTGCAACTCTATGTGCTGTACACAGAAGACTTAAGATGCATAATTTTGTTCATGTGCATAACCTTTCGTGTCCCGATATCAAGGGATCTGACCTCGTTCTTCTTCCATGGAACTATTCCAAATGAATAGTGTACTACTGCGACGGCAAGCATGTTCGTTTCACATACTTTGTTCCTCGCCGACAGTTCGGAAGACCAAATTTGCCGGATGGGACGCTTGTATCTGCTTCGGAGAGTATCCTTTATATGTGTAACATTCTGAATGCGGCTCTGTGGCACGCCTAGGTATTTATAAGTCTCTCTAGCGCAAAGGTGTCGTATAGCGCTTATATCAACAAGCTCAGAATCTTTAGGGATGCCATTAAGTTTTTCTTGCTTCAAATAAACCTTAGCGCATTTGTCTAACACAAATTCCATTCCAATTTCCTTAGCATATCGTTCGAAAATCCCTAGATCTAGATGTAGTTGCTCTTTTTTTTTAGCATAGATCGTGAAATCGTCCATGTAAAATACGTGAATAACCTTGTTTTTTCGATCTGCAGGCTTGCCGCACAAGTACCCATCGGAATGGCGAAGTGCTAGAGATAGTGTCAATAATGTAAGGCAAAAGAGGAGTCGGCCCAGGGTGTCGCCCTGAAAGACACCTATCTGAAAGGCGACTTTGTTAGTTGTTACACGATTTTTTCCAGAGAAGATAGTAAATCTGATTTTCCAAAGCGGCATCAATCTCTCTATACACCTAACGATTTTCAAATGATCCTTTAAGCTTTCCAAAAGACAGATGATAAGTCTATGGGAGGTCGAATCGAAAAGTTTCCGATAGTCAATCTAGGCCATCGATAGGTCACGCTGGTAGGGTTCTGCATATTTGCAGAAAAATCTATCGATGAGCAGGTTCTCCCGACATCCCGCTACGCCTTTCTTTGAGCCTCGTTGTTCATACATTTCTATCCACACAAGTTTAATTTGCCGAACAATCCTATCATTTATGATAGCTGTGAATATCTTATACCGTGTGTTCAGACAAGTGATTGGCCTGTAATTCTTCGGGTCAGCTAATTTTCTTATTTTCGACAGGAGTATTGTGCGCCCTTCCACCAACCACTCCTGAATCGGCTCTACCGACCTTAAATATAAGGTGAAAATACGAGCCAAATGCTGATGGGTTGAAGGAAACTTCTTCCACCAGAAGGTTTTGATACAATCTGGTCCCAGTGCGGAATAGTTCTTCATCCCTCTTAATACTTTTTTCATCTCCTCGGTAGTGATGGGTGGCCATTCTTCACCAGCTGTTATGAGTGCATCACACAGCTCCTTCAAGCCATTCATATTTTCTGAGTCTTCGTCCAGCCTATGCTGCACTTCGTAGACTTCTCTCCAAAATACTTCGACCTCCTCTGGTTTGGGCGGGTGGTCGAGAGTAACTGGAGGGTCTTGGAAGATTCGAGATGGGTCATAGAGAAACTGTTGATTTTCTCTGAACAACCTCTCCCTCCACTCTAGACTTCTCTTAACGTCAGATAGTATCAGTATTCTCTCCACAATATGCTGCCTGATGTTCAGCAAATTTGACTTGTTAAGTGTGTGATAACGGGTCCGGAGTTCGCGCGCGAATTTTCGAACCTTGGCGGTAAAATTTCTGCCAGATGTGATGTAGTCAATTACACACTGAATGTGGGACGCGTACTGTTTTGTCCACCCTATCTTTATGGCAAGTTGATGCATTCGTCTTTTGGTTTTATGATCAACCGTTGGTTTTTCTTTACGGTTCGCATTGGCCAAAGCTCTTGCTGCATTATGCAAACGACAATTGATAGCCCAGAGGTCGCATTATTCGGAAAAATGTCCACGAAGCTCGTCATCCATTTCAGCCAGATCCTTAGGCTTGAGAGAAACCTTGGCGTTGACATTTCTTCGAGTCATAAAGTATCGCTCTTCCTGTATTGAATGCCTGTCCGCGGTTGGCCTGAGTGTCGCCTCTCTTTCTCTGTTACCGGCTTGCTCTAGCTGGGGTAGAGTAGGCGTTCCGATTAAATAGCCCTTTTTACGAAGTAGTTCGGCATGCTTTCGCAAAGGGTGCTGCGAAAAGTGCGATAGCCCCGGGTGTTTCTCGCACCATAGAGCATGCAGCCGTTCTATATAACCCCATTCCGGGGCCACATTCGCATCTTAGCACTCTAGAAAGTCGTGATTCAGTCGTTCCGTCCACCTAAAGTTCCCGAGATTCTGCCGATGTATCACATTGAATCCATTTTCATCGGCTCCCCCAGCTCTAGAGTGGTCGGCATTGTTGGCCGATCCATTGTCGGGAGCCTTGCGCATTCTGTTGTTTTGAACCGCACTTACTACAACTATGTTTGGTGTTGTCATAGTTTTTTCCACGAGAAGCTAGGGAAAGGGGTTCGTTTATCATATAAGGATAAGGCTGCGTACTCTGAGAGTTCGCCCGGTATCCCAGAGTCACCTTTCTAGACACCTCACCGAGGTGCTATTCAGCTCTCGGGACGGTTTTCACATACCTACTTGGGAGTTAATTCCTTCGGGACCACCCCTGGACAATTGTCCGCGACTGCCTATTTATTTTCGTAACCATATTCAGCAGAAACCCTTGGTACAGGGACCCTCTGTCCGCAACGCGAGGACACGTTCGGTGGCTTTGTCATAGGCGGGTGCAATTTTTCATATTAGCACCCGCTCCCAGCGAAATCTTGCGGTTGTCCTTATGATAAATTTTTAATATATACAC
>NC_046663.1:144570016-144571169 GCF_010883055.1 Belonocnema kinseyi
AAATATAAGGGATTCAGGATAGATTTAACCCAGAAGACCCATGCATGATGTGTCTTTTTTATAATTTAATTCTTTTATAGCCGTATGGCAGAGAGTCTTGGTTGTGTCTCCGTTTAATAGCACGATAATTTAAATTGATAGGGTCTGCATTTTCTATGGCGGATTTACGGATAGTCTCAAAGTTTATAAGGTGTTAATTTTTATGATTTAAGTTGACGCCGTTGAACTTGCACATCTGATGTTCAGTACCGTCAGGTTAAGCTACTACGTAGGCATAACACTTGCCCCCCCCCCCCCGAAAAAAATTCTCGAATGAAACTACCAACCCCGTCAACCTCAAGCTCATCCTTAAAGTCACCTAAAAATTTACCAACCGGTGGAATATAATCTTTTGTATTATTACGATTGATAATAATGACTGAATCAGTATCGTAATACAGAGCACGGTTACCTAATTTAGAAAGGTACTCATACGCCCAAAGAATATGTGTGCCGAATTTGGTGACATATAGATATATACATATAGATATATATAGATATACAGTCAATTCTATTTCGAATTATTAATTTTAAAAAAGCCATTAGGAATTAGCGATTAAGGTTGCGGTAGAAACCATCACCAGCGCTTAACTTACACGTGTCTAAATTTTCAAGTCGATCTATGTAACGGTGTGGACGGCATAGAGTCTCAACAGTACAAATTTTAATTTTATGAAGTAAATTTTAAAAGCTATGCCCCACCCCATCATCTCCCAACACTCTTACGATATGTCCGTGAGTTCAAAGAATGTATGAAAAATTTAGTGTCGATTGGTAAAAAACTGCGATTTAGCCCCAATCCTACTATCTGCTGTCTCCCTCGTATACCCCTACCCAACATTATTTTTTAAATATTTCAATAATTGCCCCCTCCCCTCCATATTATTGTGCCTAAAGAATATGCGTAACAATGTTATGCCGATTAGTCAACAACTCCGGCAATGCCCCTTCTCTTGTCTGGATCCAAAGAATATGTATAATAAATCCGATGCTGATAGGTTAAAAACGTCAAACGTACCCCCTCAATATGCCCCAACCCTTCGTCTGCCCCCCTATATTCTTGCGTCCTATTTTGGAACCCTATGAATATATGTGCAAAATTTGGTTCCGATCG
>NC_046663.1:144571269-144580573 GCF_010883055.1 Belonocnema kinseyi
CCCCCCCCCAATCATCACCGACATATACCTCCGGATGACCAACAGGAAACTTTCTTGATTTTAAGACTCTTGGGTACAAGGATTGAACGTCAAGATACCGCGTTTTTTCACACTCTTTCATCTTATAGTTACACCGCGTGTTCCCAGGACGCCCCCCGATAAACGAATCTCGGTAATTTAAAGGTTCGTTAACAATAAGGGGGTGATTCTTAATGATATTTTTTGAACCTACATCCGTTTCCTTCAACTGATTAAAATCACACTTCCACATCTCTGTGACCAGGCAACCGTTTCGCCTCATTTTATCACTTTGTGCGAGGTTTTTTTTGTAATGGACTTTTAAAGTATCATCCGAGCTGTTCAGTCTGCTCTCACGGTTATCAGGATAGCAACGTACACATCCATGCCAAAAGTAACCGTGAAATTGTAAAAAACGATCCATCCCATTTAATTCATAAAAACAATCTACTACACTTTCTTCGTTTAAATCATTTTCACGACATATTCAAGCATGAGCGATGGTTACACCCCGTTTTTGTTCCTTACTAATTAACCATTCTACAGCGGTTTTGATTGCGCATCACGCTATCTATAACCACCGCGTGGTATTAAAACAATGGTGTCGGGTTTAAGAAAACTTTTTTTAAACACCGCAGAACAAGCCGATGATGTTGGGATGCTTTTCGTGAATGGGCAAACACTTCCAGCCTCTGAAAACTGCTTTCGAAAGACATATCGACATTGTTCTTACAATAATCTACTAATTCTTCCTGAAATTAAACCGATAATTGGGTTCTAGATTTTCCTCGTCATACCATATGGAAAAATTATCCCTTGCAGATACGGACATAGTATCTGGTGAATAATATTTCAAATCCGGTAATGGTCTAATATAATTTGAATTTGTAGGGCTATTGTATAAGTAGGGGATAACACATTTATTCCCACACCTGTAAGACCAAACACTAAGGGTAAAGCACTGAACACCCCCTGTGTATAATTTAAACTGTCGATAAAACGCGTTTTTTTAACATCCATGCATAGAATTCTCGAAGCTTTAATATAACACTAAGTTCTTTCCACGGACACTTATTATTTTCAACCAGGTATTTAAAAATCAACTGAGAGTCAAAACTTTTAGCGTTATGTGCAGTGCAGATGTACTACACATAAATTTGGTTGCGCCCTTTTTGAGCCTCGTGACCTTTAAGTGTTTTATCCTGCCGTATCTCGATGTCATAAAATAGAAAAACCACGGGTTTTTCAGTTTTTATTCTTGATTTAATGGGTCGTATGTAGCATCTATGTTAAAGGTGAAAACAGTCATCTCTGGATGCTTTCTTAGAGCTACCATCCAAAGATTGAAATGTTGTCATAGGCTTAAGATTGTTACTGCCCAATATGTCGAAGGCATTTTTGGTTAGAGTTGGATTTCTATTTGATTATTTTGCACAGGGCTGTCCTGGTGTATATTATCAGTCACGGACGCATTTTTATAATGCAATCAAGTCATCTGATAAGAGCAGTCTGCCACGACATATTGGACAAAGCCTGGTTTTTACCTTATCACAGAAAAGTTTCCAGATGTACCGGCTCAGGGACCGAACCCCGGACCTCTGAGGTGTAGTGCGAGTGTCTATTATTATTATTTATTATTATATTTATTATTTATTATTCAAGATATTTAATATTTTTGCTTTATGGAGATGTACATACGTGGTAGTACGTCGTAGTTGGACAAAACATTCTCCCAGCCATCGCTTAACAGTTTAGCCATAGAGTGTATTCCCATTTTGCGAATCAATGTGTTGCGAGCTGTGACATGAGAAACACATATTTCAGCCATTTTTGTAATGCTTTTATGCACTTGGAAAATCATGCACTAATAATGCTTTTCGGAGAATCGCGAAAACAATGGTTAGAGCGTCCATCCTAAAGATTTGAAAACAACTGAAAACTTTTGAGATCCTTCCATTTACAAGAACTGAGATACAGAAGTGTGAAAAGAGGTCGACGAGATAGAAGGACTCGGAAAAACAGAGATAAAATATTTTTACTTTTCATCTATCGTATTGTAACATTTTCCAACATTTAAAAAATTGGTAGGCACTTCTCGAACCACGTACACTCAAACACACACAACCATGTACACACAAACGCGCGCACACATACCAACATTGTATCTTTAAGAGGAAAAGTGTGTGTTCGTGTGAGTCCGTGTCTGTTGGTGGGTGTGTTTGTGTATGTATGGGTGGATGTGTGTGTGGAAGAGTGAGAGATAGAATTGCACAAGTCAAAAAAGAAATCCCACATAGATTATACTCTAGTGTAAAAAAAATTCATATGAACAATAAAGAATGTTTCAAAAATAAAATAAGGATAAAATATTTTTTCCAAAAAGGGCTCACTCATTTTCTCTCTCTTCCTCTTTGTTAGTCAGCCAGTCAATCACTCAATCACTCGGTCACTTAATTACTTATTCACTCAGTCTTGCACTCCCCCACCCTCTCACTTTTCAAACTCATGGACATATAAGTGGTCACATGCATTATGTATATCTTGCTTATGCTTGGTGTGTATACTTAAACGGTATACTATCAACCTTTGATGCTCTGTAGCGTCAAATCGGCACATAGGATTAAGTTTTGGCATTAAAATATTTTGTTTTGCATGTAAATATGTGCCAAATAGCAAAGTTTGAGTCAATTTCACGGCGAGTCATTTTAAATGTATTCAGTACGGGGTCCTTTATTGATTCTTTCTTAAGAAAAAAATATTAGATTCATATTCGTGGAGTAAGGCCCCAATTCCCTCCATCAATCTAGTTTTCTTTCTGTGACAAGACTAGGAGGAGGGAGAACAGCAGCCAAGGAAGGCTTATCTATAAAGACTCGAGGTACTCTCATATATGTACCAGTTTTGCTATACATCTCGTTTCTAAATTATACAATTTCTGAATCTCAAAGTCATGTGTTAAGAATGAGTGGTAGTGATGATGAAGGTTCTATTAAATTTTCTTTACAAAACACTTAACAACAACAAAATACTATAAAAACGAAAAGTAATGGATGAGGAAAAATCTTTTGAAAGTAAAGTCGTTGAAAAACTGAAAAATCAACGTCCGCATCAACTTCTTCTGTGACCGGCTTACGAATTAAACAATTCAGCTTAAAAAAAATATTCCGTTGGTTTGAAAATGCAACCCGACGGCCGCTTTGAACCACTTATATGATTACTAGGTAATTGTTCACGAGGATTATCTTTAAACCTGTCGGAATGGACACAGCTAGTAAATAAACTCGATACAAATGCATCATTCTTTGAAGACGGGTGTAATAATACCAGTGGGACTTTAGCGATTGTTATAAACCAATACCAGCTTGTTTTTACTACATCATACTCAGCAAAAGCTGTTTTGTTTAATAAAATCAGCAAGGAGGACGAATAAAGAGTACCGAATGGCGAACGGAAACGTAAAAAGGGCAATCATTCACGAGGAGTCATGATGCAAATGCACACATTTTAAGGGCTTGTCAACGTGATAGTTTGTGTTGATGAACGAGTTAGACGTTTAGGGAGGATTGTGGCGGATTTCGAGCATGTTAAAAATATACTTTTAGAGGAACTCTGTAATTAACTCATGTCGAAAAATATAAAAAATCCATCTGATGAATTCTCTTTTTTTTAACTTTTATGCAAAAAATATGTTTATTTGTGTACGAAATGTGAATGAAAAGGTATATGAATGATGAATTGTATGAAAAAAGGCTTTAACTTGTAGGAAAACTAATACCAATAATGAAAATCTTGTACACGAGTTTACACAATTTGATATCTTCATCAAAAAATATCTTGTACGCATCGCATTTTTATATGTTTAATTTTTTAAACCCACATAATTTTCATAATGAATATATCGCATTTTTGTAAATGTAAAATGATGTAGGTTTTCTTATTTTACATCCTGTTCCTGGATTATTAGATGTAATAAAAATGATAAATTCATATCGCAATGGTTTAGACAACTTTTTCAAGCAAAAATACAACATTTTTCAAGTTTTACATTTTTCGTTTTGTAGGTGTTTCCCTAACTCTCGCTTTCATCATTCTCGACACAGCTTGTCTCTCGTTTTTTCTCTTGCTGCTCTCACAGGTAAGATGAGCAGGTGCACTATCTACAATCACTGTTCAAATACGAAGGTTGGCAGGATTTTTCGTTTCTCATAGCATCCATGTGCAGGTAAAAACATAGGAAAAATGTAATAAAATGAAAATAACCAAAAATACAATGTGTCGGAGAAGACACGCGAAGGCCCAACGCGGAGGTTGCCTCCATATTAGCTAAAATTGCAGGCAAACGCCGGCCGCGGCGCATTTGTTAGCTTATACTAGCATCTGTCCAGGCTCGATAAGCTAACACGACTGGCGCGTGCGCGCGCGTACCGCTTGCGGAACATGAATAGCTAATACGTTCCGTACGCGGTGATTGCTTTTCAAAGTCTAGGTTTTATACGAGACTTAAATGTTGAAGCGTCATGTTTCTACCCTTTTTTCAGATATAAATAATAAAAATCTATAAAACAAATAAATGGAATGAATATACATTAGTATATATAATGGACACACGATGGAGACATCCATTTACCTCCATGATTTGCGGGTCAATAGGTTTCGGAAAAACAATTGTTATAACCAAATTTCTCTATCATGTCAAGAAAATGTGTGATGTTAATTTTGCACGTATTTTATTCTATTATTCAGAATGGCAATTAGCGTATTCAGAATATGGAGAATTGATGGAATTTCACGAGAATTTTCCACCGGTATCTGATTATTCGAGCGACAATCGAGCTAAATTAGTCATTATCGATGATGTTATGCGTGAATCGTCTAATAATACTATCGCTGACTTATATACAAAAGGTAGTCATCATAAAAACCTTAGTGTTACTTTTATATCACAAGATTTATTTCATGAAGGGCGTGGTCAGAGAAATATCTCACTTAATGCTAATTATATCGCTCTTTTTAAAAATCCTCGGGATCGAGCACAATTTGAACACCTTGCACGATAAGTATATCCAGAAAACCCACTATTTAGCAAGAAATTTATCATGATGCAACTTTCAAAGCGGTGGACAGGCGTAAACATATTGGTGAAAAAACGCCATAGCATTACATGCACTCTGTCGCTTGAATTCTAATCAACGCGGTGCGATTCTTTCTACAACTGACACAAAACTTATTAAATGCAAATACGAGTGTGCTCTTAATATACTAGCTGGAAATGTGCCACTAAAAAACCATGAAAAACAAAAGTTAAAAAAACATAGAAAATCTTTGAGAAAATAAGCCGTGTCTCGCGCTAGTTTCAAGCATGAAAAACGTTGTATCGTACAAAAAGATGGAATTCTTCCTTTACTACTTGCACCGGTAATTGCTGCTCTTCTTTCAAACATCTTTAAAATATAATTAAAACATAGTTGAACCTTTTTTTATTCCTTCGTCCTCTTTGATTTGATTTTGGTATATTTTTATAAATATGGAACCTGCAAGAAAAATGGTTTTAACTTCCTGCGAGCAGGTGGAAAATATCAGAAACAGGTTTTAGGCCAACAAACCTTTGTCTTATCACCGTCAGCACTTGCTGCTTCCTTAGCATTCTCAGGCGATGTTCACGAAGTCTAACCCACAAATGCTAACACAACCACTCAAACTCCTGGGACTGTTATGAAACGTCTTTATACTGAAATGAGTCGAATATTTTATTCACCCTTTTTAAAAGACGAGCATGAAAAATGGAAATTGTATCAACAGGTTTTACAGAAGTTTCTATTTTTGGTCGATAAGGCCAGAAATATGAAAAATAAATGAAAAGAAATATATTACTTGAACGTCTTGCTAAACCCGATGCTCGTGAGCGTATACATTGGAATGAACGTGGTACCGTTTTTATTGATGAAAAGTGTTTAAAAGATTCAAATATTTCAGACTAGATAAATGATGCATTAAGATTAAGAAAAACCGTAAACCCCGTTGGCAGGCATCAGTTTGCCGTAGAACTTCAGCAACTCGGTTTGTCACGAGAGATCGTAGGGAACAAGGAATACTGGACGACGCGGATAATAGTGCCACCAGCAAGAGAGAAGATAAAAGCGGAATTAAGCGTGGCAGAAGTAAAAATCGCCTTCCACGAAAAAAGGAAGGCAGTGTTGAAAGTACGAGTAAAAAACAAAAAAAGTGCTTTAAAATATTATTTTAAAAACAACAATGAGTTTATTCCATGATACTTACTATGACCCATCCTACACCGACTCTTACGGGAGTATTGATAAATTAGCTGATGCAGTACGTGCCAAATTGCACAGTAAATTGTAACTGACTGGTTAAAAAGTCAAATTACAATTTCAATAATATAGATCAGCTTTGGAAGAGTAACTTGGTTGATTTGAAATGTTTGAAAACTTGCAACGACGGTTTCTCATACTTACTCGTAGTGATTTATGCTGTGAGTAAATACGCATGGGTTGAGCCGCTTCGTGATAAATCGACATTGGAAGTAAAAAATTCATTTGAACGTATTCTCAAGGGAAAGGAAAAACGCTTTTCATTGTTTTAAAAACAGATAAGGGGAAAGGTTTTCTGAGACAAATTTTCTAAAAGTTTTTATCAGAATGTAACATAATGTTTCGTACTTTACTAGGGCGTGCGACTGTTGCTTTTCGCGCTACGCGCTCGGTATTTATATTTTCCGCACATTCTTGCGCAAATATTTAAAAAGTAAGACTCAAAACATCCATCGGTGTAATTTTGTGATTGTGAATTCTCTTTTATTAAAAGAGCTTAGCTCCAGATTTGGAGTGCACCTACGGTACGCGACTGATGGCTATCGCACTCCACGCTCGGTCTTTGAATTTCTGCCGCATTCGTGCACAGACCTTTTAGAATCAAACGTCAACGGATCGACAACTGTAATTTTGTGACTTTAAACTCTCTTTTGTTAAAGCTCTTTCCACTTAACGAACACATACTCATCACGTATATCGTGCTTCGCACTTGATTTTGTCCAGCATGTCAACTTTTCTACATTATACACAACACTTTTATAACAATTATAATACATTTTTTATGTAACTCTGCCTGGGATTGCTTATTAAAAAATTGCAAAATAAAGTAGAAATTGTATTTATCATGATAATTTTTATATTTTTTTCGTATTTTGCTTTAAATCGTATTTCAAGCTGCGCTAAAACATGTATCATTTCCTATATAGGATCCTTTGTCCTCTTTCGTCTTTTCTGTCCATTTTCAAAAAATTTTATTTTTATTTTTATTCTTATTTTTTACGATTAAAAGAAAATCTAATCATCCTATCGAAAAATGATAATTACTAAATTTATAAATCTTTTCAGTTAAACAAATTTGTCTGTTAACTGTAGTTCGTACTTTTGTCATTTTTTCAAAAAAAATTGATATTCTTATTTTGAATGTTATGTTTTACGAATATAGCTAAAACTACGTGTCCTATCAAAAATTATAGATCTTTTTTTTTAATAAACAAGTTTTGTCTCATTTTTTCGTAGCTTGTGTCGTTAGTCTAAACAAATTTTATTTTTTAATTTTAAATGTTGTTTTACGACTAAAAACAAAAACGACGCGTCCTATCAAAAAGTGATGCATGACAAATTTGCAGTTCTTTCCAAGGCGCGCAATTTTAGCCAATTCATTTTGTTCGTATCTTGCATAGTTTGACCAAAAAACAGAATTTTTTGATTTTTCATTATTTTTGGTACGATCAAATTTGGAGTTTTCAACTTTTCGACCAAATTGAAAAGTTGTTATGATAATCTTGTAGAGCTTACAAAAATCAACGTTTTTTTCTCTTGACTTTTTTCATATCATGCGTTGTTTGGTTTAAAATGTTCATCATAGTTTGTTTTTTTTGGATTTTGAAAATGCTCTAATTCTGATAATTTTCTTTTCATAGAAAGAGGCATAGTGATAAATTGTTTGAATTTTTGAGTACCATGAATAACAGTAGATAGAATTTTAAAATAAAAACTAATACTTTCTCATTAGGATGAGAAGTTAAAAAGATTGTCGAGGCTTACAATAATTCACGACATTCGAGTATTGGTATGGCACCATCAGCATGAACTTTAGATCTTAAAGGTCAAGCTATTGATGGGCTTTGTTAAGTTAGATAATATTAGGTTCATTTTTTCGGCAAATAAGAAGCTAGGTGTCAAATGGTTTTTTGAATAAATAAAATCTTTGTTTAACTAGTTAATAAACAAATTAAGCATTTATTAATCTTTCTCACAATAGACCAGATTTATGCTCGCAGTTTCCACTTGAATTTTTAGTTATCCAGTTTTGTAGCGATAATTACAATTTTGTACTTGCTGGCGTTGGTTATAAACCATGAAGGATGTTCCCTCATTCACGATTGTAAGCTTGCTAATTATTTCGGCAATAGTCATTACATACACTTACACAAATACGTGTACATAGAGGTGCTCACTCTCTCAGATAAAGATAATGCGAATCAAATCACATTTGATATAAGTTTCAATCTTAACATACCGTCCGCCTCGCAGTGTTGACGCAGCACGAAAGTAATTTAAATGTTATTTATTATATCTTTGTAGATCACAGCAAAAAATTTAAATAGGTAGCAAACGATTTTCATAATAAATAAGTGCCGCCCGCCGTCTAGAAACGGCGCAGAAGTTAAACAATGTACGCCTGCCATAAACAGTATTTAGGTTCCTTGGAGAAAAAGTTCTGGATACACTTTACACGTAAACGATTGAATAACTTAGTAGAAAGAAGAAATTTGCGGTAGCTTAAGTGTTTGAATAAGAAAATTTTTTTTAAAAATTTGTCAATGAAATGTAAACGATTTCCTAAGCTTAATATAGCGCTCTCTAAATATAAATTTTTCGTTTAATGGAGTACCCTATAATTGGGTAACTTACGTGGCAAGAATATCGGCCAACTCAGCAGCTCCCGTCGTAGAAATAGGTAATAAGCAAATTTTGAAAATAGGACGGTCGTACTCGGAAGTATCAGTTTTAATACGAACGGTACGCACCAGTCCATCGTCTCCAGGCCGGTATTTAATTATTCGACCCGATTGCCATTTATACGGAGGATGAGCATCATGTCGTATGAGGACCATATCTCCCTCTTTAACCTTGGGTTGTTTTTTCCATTTGTGACATTGTTGTAGAGAGTGCAAGTATTCCACGTTCCACTGTCACTAGAATATTTCAGCTATACGTTGCACTATTTTCCATCC
>NC_046663.1:144580673-144584474 GCF_010883055.1 Belonocnema kinseyi
GGAAAATCGATAATTGAGGGCCCATTCACCAATGAAAAAGGGGGGATAAACGGGTCTGATGAATGGAGAGTACCACTTGATACGAGGAGTGATCAAGGAAGATCACTCCTCGCTCAGCACTGCTACGATGCACTTGTTTTTAAGAAGACACCTTGATGGGCAACGTGTATCAAAGATTATGCAAGAAAATCGTATTGTTGAATAAACAAAAGAAACAAGTAGTAAAAATAAAGTCAAAAGTTCAGTGTTTTAAAACTGCAAAGGAGCTTTGACAGATTTTTTAATTAAAAGTTTCAGTTTTTCAAGATAATGGATAAAGTTCTTATTGAAACCTTTCTCGTTGGGGAGATTAATAACCTACTACATGAGGATCGAAAAGAATTCTGAATACTTTTATTTAAACAAAAACTGTGCTAGTGACAAAATTTCTATTTGAGAGTATTTTACATTTATGTGAAATCTGAGTATTATTTTTAACCCGTTTTCATTCGAGATAGCATCCAAAAAGAAATTCTCGATTCTAAAATACAATACACTTAAATGAAAAACCATTAACTAATTTCAAGTTATGGATTTATGAACTTCAGTAAAATGGGATTTAATCCCAAAATCAGTTTAAAAATCAATAAAAACTGTAATTGTACGAAGTGTATGAGAAAATAAAGACAAGTAAATAATCCACTGCGAAATAGATTTTTTAAAGAATTGCACTTGTTCCCTTTTTTATAAATGTAGGAAAGTCAAATTCGAGCGTAGTGATGCAAACATGACACGAAGTGTGCACTAAGCTGAAATTCACTTAGCATGGACAGAACAAAACAAGTCCTGGACAGGCAAAGGAAAAAAAATCAAATTAGGCAGGGTTTGATGTTTTAAAAATAAATAAACTGATTTTGTTTAGAATGAAAATGCCCTAAATGGATAGACCAAAAGTATTATAAAACAACTATTTGGCGCTGTTATGGGCGCAGACTAATCCTCCTGTTTACCCTGCACCCCGCGGCTGGAGGCGTCGCGTTGCAGTAAATAACACGGTCTAGCCGAGATATGTGGAGTTCGAGAGTGGTAAAGGGAGACCCCCTTTCCCACAGTTACATCTATAAGTTTTGGTTTCTTGCCCGATTTCATTTTCTCTGGTCAGAAAATTGCTCTCTAGTTAATACGTTGGCACCAATCCTTGTAGAAGAAAGTAATCTGAGAGTTAAGATACTATTAATGACAAATTATAATTAAAACTATCAGTACAAATTACTCGTTCTTAATAGTGAATTTATTTTTTCATTGATGTCCTCATTTTTTAAAAAAATGCTTAGATGTTTATATCACATCAAAGAGGATTTTGGAATGTGAGTGCACTTCCCGTCTAGAAGATTCTGGGTCTTGTGAAGTCACACAGGGAGTTTCCAAACGTGAAAATGGAAACGGGCGAAGAGTCGGGATAGGAGATTCCCGGCTGGAGAGTGCAGAGCACTGTGACGTAATCATTTTGGGGGTTTCTCCACATAAAAAGATATTCAATCGATTCTTATTCATTTTTAATAAACTATCAATATTTTTAAGCTTTTAAATTTTAGGAAAAGTATTTATTGTTTATTAACAAATAAAATAAGGACATAAGATAAACAAAGCAAAAATAGATTTATCTGGCATCTACACACATAAATGACACAGGCTAAATACAACTATTTCTAAGTGTCACAGCTGTCCTCATTCGTCTCATCATTTATATCTTCACCCTAATCATAGAGATCAAACGCTTCATCACAAATATTTCGCACATCTTCTATCGGTGAACTAGAGCGCAACGGTAAAAAATGGGCGGAGGTCAGGTTGTACCCCAACCTTTTTAGTTTGTAAACTAGCCGCTGTGAAGTTTGACCACAGGGGAACGATGTATCAGACAAGCTCTCTATTGAATGCCCATACATCGATGACAGTTTGCAGTATTTTTCATCTGTAACGCCCTTAATAATATAAATAATTTGTTTAACTTATCAGGGCAAAAATTCTTACATATACCTTGTGATTTCTTAAACTTGAAACTTTCAAATATCCCGAAAAACAGGCACTATATGGAAAAATGTTATGAATTTAAAATTTAATCACTCTGAGGAGTACATACGTACATTTGTCTAAAACATTTTTCTTGTTTCGCGGTAAATGGCGCTGTAATTGATAAAATTCTACTTTTATTCATTTTATTGTTACTGAAAATGCACGTTTACGATTCTGCAATACTCCAAATCAGTCTTAAAACAAACTACTACTTTTAGCGTAACCCAGGAACAACGGCGTGGACGTAGCACTTTTATCGTCCCTTCAGAGTGCTTGATTAATATGAGTCCCCTTGCCTCTCGCGATTCGAGATACTCAGGGAATCATCTTTTAATTAAAGTAAGTGCTCAAAATGATGACCTTCGGCTTCAATGCGCTTATTAATCCGTAATTCAAAATGATTTTACACAACGGAGAAGTGTAACTTCTTGAATTTCAGCACATGCACTTGTGATTCGGTCGATCATATTCTCACGTGTTGCTGGTTTTTCTTTGAACACTTTGTCTTTTAGATGGCCCCAGAAAAATAAATCTGGTGAAGTAAGATCTGGCGATCTTGCAGGCTATTTCTAAGCTCAAGTCTTTAAGCAATATTAGCAGTTTATTTTCCAAAATGTCTTGCTAATTTAGACCATTTAACCTGCCTTCGATAATGTGGGGACCGATCAGTTTGTTGCCAATCATTTCACAACATACGCTGACAGTCCACGGATGCTGGTGTTCGACTTCACGAAGCCACGAAGTTTTTGATGTAAAGAGACATGATACGAATGAAATTTATTACGTTTCAAAATTTTTCAAACACTGCTCTGAGACATTCCGGAATCACGAGCAATTCCTCGGGTACTAACGTGAGGATTATTGGCCACTGCAGATAATTAAGCAATTTCATTATTTTTTCCAGTGACTATTGTTGTTCGGTTCTTTTTCTTAGGTTAAACGCTTCCATCGGCAGTAAATTTTGTAATAGTACGATAAAAATGAGGCACGTGACACTATTCTATATGGAAAACGCTGAGCGCAGATATTGACAGTATTATCAAGATTTCTTTCAGCTTCTCCATACACTAGAACTATTTCAATTTTCTCTCGTACGATTAGATACTCGATTGTAAAGTAGTTTTCGGAATAATTTTTGATCTAACTAAAATAAGTTTTGTCTTAAATGTATTTTTTCAAATTCACTGTATTTAAGGAAAGAAAAAAGTAAACACTTTCATAATGTTTCGATAGAATCCGCTGACCTCAATCTACAATAATGCCAGAGCTAAAATTTAGGAATAATCAGGAAACACTGTTAATGTAAACGTATTACTTAATAATTACTTCTCAAGAACGGACATATGTTTTGGCATGTTTTTAAAAATAATAATCACTCTAGAAATCCGAAGCTCTATTGCCCTGATTATTAAACGACTTCAAAAAGAAAGAGGTTCTACATATGTTCATCGCGATGTATTTTTTGAATATACGAGTTTTTATTGCACTCGTTTAACGATTCTGTAGCGATTTGAAAAATTCTTTTTTAGCGTAGTCAGTCATGTCACAATGAAAATGATGTATTTTTTATTGTTAGTGTATTGCAGAATGGTAAGCGGGCATTCTTAGTAACATTGATATGAAGAAAAATTGAATTTCGTCGATTACAGCGCCATTTATCGCGAATCGAGAAAAATGTTTTGAACAAATCTTACTCAGTTTTTATCCAAAGAATCCGAATAAGTAATAAAAAATAGGGGTACCCAT
>NC_046663.1:144584574-144586122 GCF_010883055.1 Belonocnema kinseyi
AATTAAAAATTTGTCATAAGGACAACAGTATATGCGGCACTTCCCATTCTCGACAATTGACTCAATTTCCCTAGGAGCATTTAGAGTAGCGATATTAAGGTGAATGCCGTAGGAGTGACAGTGATGGTAATAAAGCACTCTTAGTGCCGCATTGTGCCTTTGAATGTAGGTCGTTCCCGCGTGGGTTGGACAACTAGATAGTATGTGAGCTAAATGCTCGGAGTGCGCATGGCACGCCCTGCAGCTATCATCGGGAATGTCTTGGCTTGTAATGTGGCGACGGTATGTTAAGGTTGAAATGACACCGTCTTGGCATGCAAAAATGAAACCCTCTGCAACAGACTTCAATCCAGGCGATTTAAGGAAAGAAAACGTTAGCTCACAAGACATTGACTGATCCTTCACATTTATGTGGAAGATACCGTGCATCCTCTTATCGAGGAGCTGTTCACGAAAGTTTTTCTCTTGTGCTTTCTTAATCCGGGTTTTCAGGAGTGAGTACTCGAGATAGATAAGATTTGATGCATTTTGCTCACCCCTAATACTGAAGTCAAGTCCGAGTGTTTCAGCAGCCTCCTCCGCTGCTTTGTACAGAAATGCTTCTTTGCCCACTTCTTCGTGATTCCTGACCATTTTAAGAAGAAGGTCTCTTCCATTTGCAACTCTATGTGCTGTATCCAGAATAATCCTGTTGTGAAGACATTCAAGACTCAATATTCCGTGACCCCCTTGACGACGTGAGATAACCTTTCTTGTCCCGATATCAAGAGATCTGAGCTCGTGCTTCGTCCATGGAACTACTCCAAATGAATAGAGTAGTACCGGGACGGCAAGCATGTTCGTTGCAGATACTTTGTTACTCGCCGACAGTTCGGAAGAACAAATCTGTCGGATGAGACGTTTGTATCTGCTTCGGAGAGTATCCTTTATAGATGTCACATCCTGAATGCGGCTCTGTGACACGCCCACGTATGTATAAGTCTCTCCAGCGCAAAGGTGTCGTATGGCGCTTCAATCAACGACCTTACGATCTTCAGGGATGCCATTAAGTTTTCCTCGCTTTAAATAAACCTTGGCGCATTTGTCTAACCAAAATTCCATTTCAATTTCCTTAGTATATCGTTCGACAATCCCCAGAGCTGGATGCAGTTGCTCTCTGTTTTTAGCATAGATCTTAAGATCGTCCATCTAAAATACATGAGTGACCTTGCACTTTCGATCTTCAGTTTTGTCGCACAAGTACCCGTCGGAGTGGCGCAGTGCTAGAGATAGTGGCAATAATGTAAGGCAAAAGAGGAGTGGGCTCATGGTGTCGCCCTGAAAGACACCTCTCTGAAACGTGACCTTGTTAGTTGTCACACGATTTTTTCCAGATGAGATCGTAAATCTGGTTTTCCAATGCGGCATCAATCTCTCTATGCACTTAACTATTTGCGGAGGAACCTATAAGATTTCCAAAAGACAGATGATAAGTCTATGGGATGTCGAATTGAAAGCTTTCCGATAATCAATCCAGGCCATCGATAGGTCACGCTGGTAGAATGCTGC
>NC_046663.1:144586222-144601491 GCF_010883055.1 Belonocnema kinseyi
TAGCCTGGCTTGCGGCAAAACGCTGATAAGCAGCTAGAAAACCGTGCGAGGAATAGTCTGAGACCAATTTTAAATAAATTTCTCTGGTTATGTAGCAGACGAAAAGTGCGACATAACCCTAATAATTACTATGAACTCGACTTAGGGAAGACGAATCTGGAAAGGACCAGCGCAGTCCACTCCAGTATGAGTGAATACTCTAGAACTTGTAGTTCTAAAATCAGGCAAACTACCCATTAATTGCTCAACGATAGCAGCACGTTGACGAACACAAATTACAAATTTACGAATTAAATTCTTCACCAGATTCCTGCCTCCGATTACCCAGAATCCTTGGCAAAGTCTGTATAAGGTCAGCTTTATCCCACCGTGCATGGCTCTTAAATGAGCATGTCGAACATTTAGCGGGATGTCGGCTTTGTGTAGCCGACCTCCCAAACGGAGGACGGCTAAATCATCCAAAAACGGGTTTAATGCTTTCAAAGACGAGTTTGAAGAAATCGGCTCTCTCTTTTTTAAAGCACGAATTTCGACAGAAAAGGCATTACTTTGGACGCGATGTATCCAGAGTAAAGAAGCTGGCTTAATTTCAGTAGAAGAAGAGCAGGGGAATGAGACTGCTCTTCAGTATTGGACAACTGTCCCAATTTTCTGCGTGAACCTTAATAAAACGCAAACAATAGGCCATAACTCTGATTAGTTTCGGCTATGATGAAAATTTATTAGCCAATTCCTGCATATTTAGACGATCCTTTTTAACAAAATGAGCTAGTCGTTCTTCAGGAATCGTCTTTCGCTCAAGGTCAATTCCCTTTGGCAGCGTAGGACGTAAATCAGGCCAAGTCACAGAGTTAGGTGATAGCAGGGTTGTCCCCAGTAGAGATATGTCTCCAGTTGGCATGTGGAACATGTTTGTGAACTTCTGCGACGCGATTAGCAATGACGGATCTCCAGGAAGAAGGATGCTTGCTAAGCCAAGCAAGAACTTTGCTAGTAATTGAGCCCCGCATAATTCTAACCGAGGGATACTCAGAGAAGGAATTGGAGCGACTTTAGTTTTAGCAAATAATAATGTTACCTTCACTTCGCCGTATTCCTGAAGAATGAGAAAATATACAACTGCGGAATAGGCTCTCGCAAAGGCATCAGAGAACCTACTCCAAAGAGTACGTCGTCAATATAGACGTTATTTTCTAGAACAACTTTAACTGATGTACTCGCCAACGCATAACAATTGAGACCAAATCTGTTAATAATTTTGGTCCTACTTGTAAGTGTGAATTCAATTAAGAGCCATTGGATGTGAGGCTTGAAGCATTAAAAACAACACGTAAATGTGTAGTAGAACTGATCTCTCTTAGAATTGGATGATGTGGTAAGTAAACTGTCCGAGACGTATCTGACTCCAAAAAATCTGCAACGAACTCCATGTGATTCAACTGGCGGTATTCAGCTAAGAAAGTGGCATATTCGGCTTAAAGATCTGGTTTGTTCATTAGATGCGCCTAACTCTTTTTATAAATTAATTATTCTCTAGTATTGACCTGAAGGCAATCGTTGGTACGTGGAAGAGAAATATTCCTCGCAGCGAATTTCATCTTCTGTTAGCGAAGATGTAGATGGATGTTCTTCCTTTTCCCAAAAACAAGATAGATCTTCATGAAGTACCTCCTCGGTAATGCTCAGATGAGTGGGGACAAAGCCACTGTCAGAGAAATTGTGTAATGGACCAGATAAAATCCAATCAAATATACTATTTTGTGCGGTGAGAGTACCTAATGTGCCCTGTTTTAAACCTGGTAATAAGCAAGATCCAAAACGATCTGCTGCTAACATAATATCCACTTGGAAAGTTCCGAAAGGATCAGGATCAGCCAGGCTGAGCTGTTTTAACTCTTGTATATTCATTTCACTATACAAATTAAAAGGAGAATAAGACGTTAAATTCTGAAGCACTAAGCGTATAAAGATATTGAGTTCAGATTACTGCCCTAGGACGCAAGCATACATTAGCGAATTTCTTAGCCGTACCAATAAATTCTCCTCCTACTCCAAAACTTGTGTATTAATCCTTTGATACCAAGGTCTTAAGATCTTGAGAACTTTATCACACAAAAAACTGCATTCAGAGCCCTGATCTAGTAATACTCTAAATAGACCGGATCTACCATTTTCTAATTCTAATTTAATAGCAACTGTGGCTAGCGAGGTGAAACGTGAAATTTGATCATAATTGTTCAAAAAGCATGATATATTATTACCAGTTGAGACATGATGCGATTGCCTTTACAGAGGAGACATTTCGAATTAGAAGAGGCAGCATGTCTTTTAACACATTGCGACTTGTTAGCCTAGCTGCGTTTCCCATTGTTTTAAGGAAGCGCCATCAAAACGTCGCGCTGTCCAAAAAATAATAATATCATCCCAATGTTCAGTTGGGCGTTTTAAATTTTGAAGCGCAGCAACCGATTCATTCGTGGTGTCACGCTGCAATTTTAAATCTTCAACAGAATTATTGTTAACATTCGGAATACTCTCCAGTGCACTAAGATGAGCACCTAGCCCGCATGGGAGGCCGCACATGCAATAAAATCCAGACCGAATTAATGTGAGATCATCCCAATTGTGAAAAGTCTCCAAAAAAGTGTAAAAAGTGTTACAACTTCACTGGCAATGCTCAAACCATAGGGGTAAATGATAATGCCAGCTGATACTAACCCACACAAACGACCTTTGGGTAGACTCATTGAGACACGGGTTCCATTCGAGAAAGGAGGAAAAGAGACAGGAAAGAGAGCACCTTCAGCCTCCTTCCTCGCGGAGCTTCCCCCATTCCCCTCCTCGTCCAATCTATACTACTTTGTTTTTTTGTCTATGTGTACATCAGAGCTCCAGGCTCCCTCTGTACCCCCAGGGTGTTTTGGAGAGCAAAACCCCATGCATTACAATTAAACTTTTAGGTCCCTATGCACAATCTTGTGATTATGAAAAAGCTGTAAAAAATATAGTAAGACAATCTGTCCATAAAGTACTGAAAAAAACTGTGACCAATATGAGAAACAAATTCACGGTGCGCGAAGCGCTCCGTGCAAGTAGGCACTAGCTAAACAAATTATGCAAATAGAGTGAAAAAAACTCACTAACTACTGACTATTACCCTTGAAATTTCAGAATATAAAAAATCCTCAAGAAATTAGCCCACATAATACCGACAAAAAAGGACCTGACTAGCGGTGCGCGAAGCGCTCCACGCAAATAGGCTCCAGCTGGACAAGATATGCAAATCAAGTGAAAACCCCATTAGCTACTGACTATTACTCTTCAAATTTCAGAGAACAAAGATACTTAAGAATTTAACCCACATAATACCAATAAAGAAATACCTAACTCGTGTTACGTGAAGCGCTCTGTTGCATTATGGGCAGAACGACTGATATGTATGCAAATCGAGTGAAAGATTAACCAACGACCAGTCATCACCCCCAACCCTACAACACAGAACATCAACCAAGAACAATCAAAAACAGTCACAAAGAAGCAAATTAGCAAGTAAGCAAGTAAGCAATAAAGAAAAGCAAGCAGTAGAGAGAAAGAAAACTTCTGTAGACATTACCACAAAGGAGTATGAAACGCAGGAAAGGAGAAAGTGTTTCGTCCTGGGCCAACTCACTTAGGACTCATCAGTAAGGCATTGTGAGTCAGCCCATGCGCTAGACACGAAGCAACCAACCGAAATCAAAACACACCTCACCCCACTATAACAAACCAAAAAAATTGGCTAACAGTCAAGAGACGAGGGTGGAGCAAGCAGAAGACTGGAGAGATAAGACAAATAAACAAAACCATCACTCCTCACCCCACTACATCCAGCCAGAAAAATTGGTTCAGAAGCAGGGGGAGTAGCAAACAAGGAAAAAAGAAGAATTTTCAAGGAGGAACAACGAATCAAGACACTAGATGAAAGCAAGGAAGCAATCACCGCGCCAGATATAAAGATAACCAATTTCTCTTAAAAATTTCCCCTCAAGATGTAGAATCTCTGTATCTTACGAAAGTGCCTGAAATTAAAGTAATTTTTACCCATTTACCCAATATGAAAAAAATTCAATGAGAGATTTTGTGCCCCCGGGTGACTAGGATAACTATTTTTATTATTATCAATCTCAAACTAACAAATTTTTCAACCCCCCCCCCCCCCGTGACTGTAAAAATCTACAAAAATCGGATAAAGTTGTACAACATTACATTATACTTTTTAAGTGTTGTTTTGCAATTAAGAGCATTATCACCCTCTTTTTTAATAAATAAAACCTCCATAAATTCACGTTTGTCCTTATTACTCTCATGGTGTAATATCCTATCATCATCCCACCTAAAATCATGTCCTGTTCTTTGAATGAGTTTTGTTAGTTCATTGTGGTCCCTAGGTGACGCATTAAAATTATTAATGTGTTCTCTTCTTCTGAGACGCAACTTTTCCTTAGTTTGACCTACATACACCTTATTGCACTCTGGGCATGAAATCTTATAGATCACATCTTTGTGATCTAATCGATCAAGCTGATCTTTAACCAGTCTAATATTAGCATTGCTTTTACGCATAATTCTAAAAACTGTGTGTAAATTTGCCCCTTTTAGTGCCCGTTTCATCAATTGTGAGATCCTACCGTAGTATGGCAAAACAACCATAGTACTATGTATCTATTATATTCTATAGCATTATCTTTTTTCGGTAATTTACCGCTCGCATCTCTCATGCTCAATTGTCTCAATCTTGAATTAAGCTGTTTCTCAACAAACCATTCCGGATAATGATTCATAAAAAAGATATTTTTGACCTCAGCCAAAATTTCATTATGATAGGACTCGTGTGAGAGTTTGATTGCACTATCTACCAAATTTTTAACAATACCCACTTTCACCCTTCTGGGATGCAGTGAATTGTCATTGAGATTTCTACCCGAAAAACTTATTTTTCTAAACCAATTTGTTGTAACATTTCCCTCATTGTTTCTTATTACCGTAACATCAAGAAAGTTAATTACCCCGTTGAGTTCTGACACCCAAGTGAATTTAAGTCTCTCATGTTTTGAATTGAAACTGTCTAAAAGTTGTTGAACTTTATCACGATAAAGACAAATAAAAGAGTCATCAACGTAACAAACATAGAATGGTACATCATAATCATAATCACGCTTAAACTCTTCAAAAACCTCCAACTCGATGTCTTCCATGACCATATCGGCAAAGATCGGTGAGACCACGCTATCAATGGGTGTACCGAATATTTATTTGTAATATCGCCCATGAAAACGGAAGTATACTTGGTTAAAAATGAAATTTACAGATCTCAGAAACTCATCTAGTTTGATTTCAGTGTCTGCTCTAATTAAGTCCCATCTTTTCGCAATTGATATAAGTACTTTAGTCAGTGGTATGTTTGGGAACATGGGCACCACATCAAAAGAAACAAATATACTGTCTGATGGAAGTTGAAAATCTCGATCTTACCAATAAAGCTATTTTTAATCGAAAATTTCGGTGCATCTATTGATTTTTTTAGAATACACAGTATAAACTCCTCAAGTTTCCTAGCTGTTGTGTTGACTGTCGATATTACGGGACGCAAGGGGAAGCTCTCTTTGTGTATTTTTACTAAACCATAAGCTAGTGCCAAATTTGTACTATTTGTATTAACAGTCCCTACACAAAAATAAAGCTATTTTTATCGCAAAAAATCGCCTCCATTTTTTCATTATTATTATCTCTATTTATTAATACCGTTATATTACCCTTATCTGCCTTTGTTACCAATATCTCCGGATTATTACTTAAAATCTCTCTGGTCAACGGAAGTCCCTTACTCAACTTGTTACTCAACACAGTAGTACCCCTATTCTTTCTGATCAACTCGTCTGACAATATAAGGAATTGTCTCCTAACACCCCGTCTGTTCCCCAGATCATCTATTTTCTCCATACTGTTTTCAAGACACTTAACCATGTTAATAACCTGATCTGATTTTTCCTCCCCAAACTCATTACTAAAACCATCATTCAGGTTCAATATATCCAGTATACTATCAGGAATTACTCTTATACCTGATATATTAATTAACCAAGGATCTTTTAATTCTGGACACATGTGACTGTGTAAATTCAAGTAAAGCTGTTGTACATTGCCTTGTTGACCAATCAAATTTATGAATCTAGCATTGTTTTGTCAATTGTAACTAAACTTCTTGTATCTAAATATTTTACTCTATTCATACATTCTTCAACTATATTAGCCGGTAATAATCTGTGCATACTATCACAAATTTCTTTCAATCTTCTATTCAAGTTGGACCAATTCGCACAAATCTGACCAATCAGACAGTTCAGAATACCCCTCTGATACTTAAGAGTTATCACGACCAATCTATCCTGTATTTTCTTGCTGTTGAAGTTAAAATCTACATTCTCCCCTAATTTCAGGATTTTACTGGGAAAACCCCCATGTTCTTTACAGCGAATTAGAAGCTCCTTCTGGATTCTATTATCTCTCAATATTTTATTAATGTCAAAAAACTTCAAGACTACTCCCACTCCCTCAGAGGTGCAACAGTTAAAGCAGAGTTTATAATTATTATTATTACAATTATTGTTTTTGCGGTTGATACTAATCCCCGGATATCAAACTGTCATGACTTTATTGAAGCAAGCGACACTGTCAGGCATCTGATCATTGCGAAAATACCAGAACATCACGCATGAGTGCACCCAGGGATCAAAAAACCGAGTAGATAAAAAACCTTTTAGGAACTCTCATCAAGGATCAGGGCATCGCAAGGGTTAAACAAGGAAATGTGAAGTAATAATGAGAGAAATAATGAAAAAAATCATAATGATAAAGAAAAAGCTTTTTTTAAGGGAAACACTTTTTTCAATGAAAATTTTTATTTTAATAATGAGGAAATTTATAGTATAAAAAGGGGGGCAAACTATATAAAAAACAACAATGTGAAGCAACAAAAACAGGTCAAGATTAAGTCCCAGTCCTAATTCCAACCTTTCAGAAACCCAATTAGTTACAAAAAAGTTTATTATCTGAAAAATAACCTTCTTTCTTCACCAAAACCGCTTTATGAGGAACCATATTCTGATTATTTCGTTAACATTTAGCCCTCACAAATCCATCAGTCAATCAAAGCATTGTTTTCACCCAGGAAACTTTTTAAATCTTTTAAACAATTGAAAAGAACATTTTTTCCCAAAAATTGCAAAAATTAGTCTAAAGAGACCAAGAAAGGAACTTGAAAGGAGCGTCCTCTAGTTTCTTATATTCCAAATCTATTACCTCGATTTAAGGGCATTCTAGCAATTAATCCACATACTATTCTAATTCATGTCCACGAAAAATATTCTCACGCGCGGCTTAATAATGATTTCCAAGAACCAACATAAGCTTACCCGAAACTTTCTAATTATTTATTATTCTAAATATTTGCCCATTCTTCGCATCATAACATTGTAAACACATTAAGTACATGATATCTGTCCTGTATGTGACCAATCAAAATTAAAGTAGAGAAGATATTATTAGAAAAATTATAGTTTGTAATAATTAAATTACATCCCCTCTGTCCCATCAATAAGATCCAATATATAAAAAAAGGAATTTTAAACAAACAAGGCACTTAGCATCAGTCGCACCAAACCAACCTTCCACTGTTTCACCACACATTTAAACTTTATTTTAGTTAATCTTACTCTATTAATATTGTTATTTATTAAAGAGATTCAACAAATGATCAATTAATTATGGAATATGGAATATTAATTTTTGGTAATTTAAGAACATTAGAATTTTGTTGAACAGTATTAACTCTATAGGAACATTCAAGAGGTTCCGAATCATGTGGAAGAAAAGCATCAATTTGACAATTAATAAAATCGTAAGCTTCATGAAAGGCATTTTCGATTAAAAGAAAATGATTTTTCGTAATCAATTTTGCATCTACTTCTGCCGAAGCAAGCTTGTGATCTTTTAAATCCAAGTTTATGCACTTTTCCCATTTTTGTTTTAATAATTCAAGACGTCCACGAGGAGTTGTAATATTCCTTTTCGCAGTGGGAATTTTTTTATAATTAGATTCTGTTCCTAAGATATCGTCATGCAATTTTCGCAATTGACGACCTAAAGTACTCAGATCAGTTTCCATTTCAAATTTATCTTCAAACAACGTTTAGTAATCGAGAGATTAATACATCCATTAAATCCAATATAAACTTGGATGGGATTATTAGATTCTTGTTATTTTAATAATCCTCACAGTTCAATTCTCAAATATTAACGCTGTGGTAGAATTTCCATGGAGAAATTGACAGCTGTCAGTAGCATCATTTTGCAGGTTCAAAACAAGTAGTATATCTTCTGTAGACCAAGAAGAAGAAAAGGGAGTTTTCATGAACTTCCTTTTTGCTGAGGATCACTTAGACTTTTAAATGTGAAAGAAGTGTAATTCTATCAGCTGGACAACAGGTAGGCATTCTTCATAAACAGACCAAAATAACTTCTGGCTGATTGATTTTCCACGAGAGAGAGAAAGTCACGATGAGCATTTTGAAAATGCTAAACAGCACATGAAGCATTGAGTCATATTAGAGACGTGTTATTAAACAAGTGTCCTCGGCTGCGTGAGCACACTGAGTGGACTTTCAGATATGTATATGCTATGCACGTGTGAATTCGCAGCGAGAAAATACACTCACACATACCAAAAATTTGAATTCGCACTAGACACTGTCCCTTCTTCAATGAAAGGAGAAAAATCCGTGAAAAAATCAAGTATTTATGGATATTCCACTATTCTAGACGTACATTAAGTACAATTTTGGAGAAAGAAGCAAAACTGGAATCTGAATATGTCACTGTAATTTTCTGAATTAATTTTCGTTCAAATTAACCGACGTGACGCCATGTTAAATCTGGAGCGTTCAAATTGTTAAATGGTTGATAAATGCATTTTAAATGTTTCATAATCCACTAAAAAACACACTTCAGATCCCGGACGATCCCTCAATGTTAAGTTAAATAATATACGGTTCTTTTTTCCAGCGAATTAGAAGCTAGGCGTCTAATGATTTTTTGTTGGAATAAAATTTTTTCTTCAACTAGTTAATAAACCAATGAAGCATTCATTAATCTTTCTCACAATTCTCCAAATTTATGCTCGAAGATTCCAGATGAATTTTTAGTTATCCATTTTTGTGGCGATAATTACAATTTTATACTTGCTCGAGTCGGTTATAAACCATTAAGGATGTTCTTTCTTCATTATTGTAAGCTTACTAATTATTACACAACAGTCATTACATACACTTACACAAATACTTGTACATAGAGGTGCACACTCTCTCAGGTAAAGATAATGCGTATCAAACCACATTTGATATAAGTTTCAATCTTAACAGGCTTTTTTATGAGCGTGAATTGGTATAAGTGAAAAAAGAAGATAAACATGATATCAGCGAGGAGTTTATAATTGAACGAGTAATTCAAACAAAAGGAAAAGAATCTAAGTAATATACTATTCGCTTTGCAACTTAACTCCCTCACGAGATTCGTCTGCACGGGCGTTGGGTGGTAGGGCTTGCAAAAATTCAATTTCCCCGAACACTTTTATATTAGGGTGGCCCAAAAAATGACATTTCAGAAATTTCAACGGGCACGTTGACCAAATCGTTCTCTTAGGCAAATAAATTAACCCATGTTTTTTCATTTGAGAAGAAATATTTTTAGCTGTTGCTATGGGGCTTCAAAGTTTCCTGATTTAAAAAGGAGAAGTCCCAACACCAGCTACAGGTTCGACCTAGAGAGCTGTTATAGATTTATTAACTTATTATTACTCTGCCTTTGTACTCATTGTCAGTGACCGTATTTTGGTAACCAGTAACTACGGTGCACAATGAACACAATAAAAAGGTTATTAATTTTTTTTCTAGAAATATGTTCTCAATAGTTTTAAAAATGTTTCTTTAGAATATTAAGTTACACAAGTATATCCGAGACTTAGAATAAGCCAACAAATATGGCAATTTTATGCGATTTTGATATGCCTAAAACTTTTGAAAAACATTTCTGAAATATATAAATTCGATAAATAAAATATTCACTGATAAGAGATCAAGCATATAAAATTTCAAATAAATTGACTTAAAATTTCCTGACCAAACTCGAAGAAGTGAAAATTTGAAACATTTTACATGCTAAACTCCATAAGACATAAAAATGGCTAGAGCAACGGTTAACAAATTTTTTTGCAAATCAAAAAACACGGGTAAATTTATTTGCCTAATGGAACGAATTGGTCAACGTGCCCGTTGAAATTTCTCAAATGTCATTATTTGGGCCACCCTATGTTACATGTAAGACAAGATTCATTAAAATCAACGGAAACCCGTGAAGCTCTTTTGTCAAATGTGGATGAAACAAGAAAGGAAGCAGGAGAAGAAGAAAAAAAAAGAACTCAAGATAATGATGAGGAGGAAAATGAAGTGCAGAGTGAGAGCTAAGAGCCTGAAATGTTTGGAAAAAAAACTTCCTTGAAAACTTTACACTTACTTATGTCATTAAAAGTAAAATTGCACGTGATGAACTTGAAGATAACGAAATTAGAAAAAAGTATTTAAGTAACGTGTTGATTATGATGAGGAGGAAAATGAAGTGCAGAGTGAGAGCTAAGAGCCTGAAATGTTTGGAAAAAAAATTTCCTTGAAAAGTTTACACTGCCTTATGTCATTAAAAGTAAAATTGCACGTGATGAACTTAAAGATAACGAAATTAGAAAAAAGTATGTAAGTAACGTGTTGAATGCAATGTGGAGGAAACCACTAGTCTTTTTCTTTCGACCCAGTGTTTACAGAAAAATGAGCGATCTCGTTTAAACCATAAACGATACAATGATTGGACATGATCATGTGACACTCATTTGAATTGGTATCTGTGGATACTCGATTGGCTAATCATCCATCTAGCTTCGCTCGAGGTCTTCCTGAAAAATTACTTATTTGCATCTACACAGATTACACAGTTTGCTTCACCTAATTACATTCCGCTTTGACATACTGAATTTCGCGCAGTCCAAATAAATATAAGAGATCATCTTGGTCTACCAACCCCATTTGAGGTTGGTACACTCACTGTCACACTTCATTTCAAACGAATTTATTGAAAAAATATAAAGCCTGTATCCAGTGTTTATTTTGGGAATACAACCAGAAGAAAATAAGAGGAGAAATAAATTAATAGAGAATGAGTCATTACGTGGGATACTATACGACACAAGTGGGAGGAGGTGGTATATCAAAAGTTTATATGGATTCGAGATATCAGAGAGGACATGGAATTGGAAGTTTTTTTGGGGAACTTTTTCATCGAGTTCTACCAATGCTTGCACGTGGTGCACGTACAGTTGGTAAGGAGGCTTTACGCGCAGGAGTTAACGTTTAAAACGATGTTGACGACAAAACTCCTCTTAAATATACTTTTAATGACCGCTTTAAGAAGTCTGAAATGAATCTTAAAAGACAAGCAATTGACAGAATTGAAAACCTTATGAGTGAATCTGGTTATAAAATCGCGGCAAGAAATTTAAAAATTCAGTTGAACGCGCGCGGTGGATCACGTATCGCGGGAGGAAAACGTAAGAGAAATATAAAAACTGGAGTCAAGAGAATGCGTAGAAGTAAAGCGAAAAATAATAAGGATAGTAAAAATAGTAAGAAGAAAAAGAAAACAAAAACGGAGTAATGTCATTTTTACACTACCAATCTAGCGAGTGTTCGAAAACTGAGTTTGACCCTTTTTTACTACCACCAACTGAAACTTCTATAGAGAGCGTGCAATGGGTCCATTGCAAAACCGTTTTCTCCCTGACCGACGATTCTCCGATAGAATTCGTTATCCCTGCTCATGGCGAAGAATACGTCGATCTTCCATACACGATGCTCAGTGTGAAAGTCAAATTGAAAGCTCCAGAAAAAACGGCAGCAAATTCTGCAAGTTTGGACAAAGTCGCACCTGTAAAGAATCTACTTCACTCAATATTCAATCAGGTCTACGAATATTTAAATCAAAAACTCGCATCCCCACCAATTAATGCTTATCCATACCAAGAATACATAAAAAATTTACTCAATTATGGACCAGCCACGAAAACGAGTTACCTGACGAGTGTCCGGTGGTATAAAGACACTGCGGAAAAAATGGAAGATTTATTAACAGAACGCATAGGTTTCGACAACCGTCGAGAATTCTTTGGTACAGGCGAGAGAGTGGACCTTATCGAACATTTTCATTGCGATATTTTCAACCAGAACAAATTTCTTCTCAGTGGTTTCAAAATGCATCTTCGGTTTTGTTCGAACAAAGGATTCTTTTTGCCTCATGGATCCCACCAGCGAGTACAGTCTACATATCATGCAAGCGACTCTTTTGGTTCGAAGGTGCAAAATAAGCCCCGGAGTTCTACTTGAATATGCAGAAGCTCTTTCTTAAGGAACGGTAAAATATCCAAGTACAAGGGTCGAAGTCAAGACACTTACTCTACACACGGGCATTCGCGGCGATACTCTAGACAACGTGATTCTCGGACAGCTACCTAAAACAGTAATCATTGGTTTTGTAAAAAATAAAGCATTTGACGGTATCTGCCAATCGTTATTCACACTGGAATCTTGTAAAACATCGTCGTCTTCGTATTGAGGTAAGATTCGAGTAAGCACTTGTCAAGACGATAAACTGCATTTTTTACGTGGAATATGGTAACATTTCAGAAACAGACGCCTTCAGAAAAGTTATTGCTGACTTTGGAATATAAGATCGGACGTGGAGTTCTCAGAATCTGTGATCATAAATCATTTTTCTCTATGCAACACCCGTATATACAACCAGAATCAGTCCTAAGCAAACAAACAAGTTGTAATCAGGCGTCATTACACCGGAAACTGTCGCGTTGATTAGCTGCCTCGTATTGTACTCTCTTTTTATCTCAATACCAGAAATTTTCTCGTAAACTCCACCATTACATAAACTTTCTTACCAAGAAGAGGATATGGACTACGTGATAGATATTTAAGGATTCCGAAGTCTCCAAGATCAGCTTATCGCCAAAAAAGTAGCTCTTGTTGCTGTGGAGAAAAATTACACTGCACACTGGATGTCAGCTCCACCACACCTCTTTTCCGATCTGCCTTCTCGAACAAGACAACAAAACAATTGGCTCACGTGTTATTACCATGGGATCGAGTGGTTTCAGGGAGACGTTCAAGTAAAAAATTTATACTCAAACCTCAGAGAAGTCGACAAAACAGCAGTATTTTATTGTTTGTAGTTGCAAATCTTGATGGAGTAAAGAAACATGTATCGCCAAGGAACGTGCTTTGACAGCTATGGATTGCCGCCTCTTATCTCTCAACATCTTTATCGTCTGCGGGGAAACTGCACCTTGTTCAGGTGGAATACAACGCAATTACAAAGTGCCTCTTCAGATGTTTGTTGTCATTTTTTTGTTATGTTTCTTCATCATATGTATAATGGTTATTCTTTGTGCGTGTTTAACAAACTTTAAACGGCTAATTTATTAGCAAATGATCGCATTGTCGTGAATCTTCACAAAAGACTATTAAATAAATGTAACATCAAGTCTAGCGTTTTGCGACAACCAAAATACATGCTTCAAGGTGAGTATTATGATCGTGGAATAAATAATACCCATCTTACATCTTAAATTCAATCCTGTTCGTCTCAGCTCGCTACATTATACCTTTTATAACTACGGTATATGTATTTTATATCTATGGTTTCTGGAGCCATTCATCTGCTCGCATTGTTTCTCTTCTCGTCCCTCTTTCTGTTTACAATGGCTTAATTTATAATATATTGTTAAACATTCACGCGCGCGCGCGCGCGTGTGTGTGTGTGTGTGTGTGTGTGTGTGTGTGTGTGTGTGTGTGTGTGTGTGTGTGTGTGTGTGTGTGTGTGTGTGTGTGTGAAAAGAGGAGTTGTAAATTTTAGGTCGAAAATTATCGATATCCCAGCCTATGAATGTGTAATGAGTTGTTTGCTAATCTTTAGTTCTTAAGGCCATGTGACTATATAACAGCCGATCAAGTCCATCTATTTTTTATTATTTTACTTCACTCTAATTCTGATTACTATCATTATTCTTAATTTTATCCCGATTTTGTTTATTAGGTTCTGACGTATCAAATTCTTCTGATATTGCTCTTGCTGTTACACTTCTCGTTTTATATCTTCCCCTATTATTAGTGTTCTTTTGACCTTCAGTCTAATTGTCTACTATTCTTCTAAATATATTAGAATTATTCTCATCTATATTTTTATTTATATTTATCTCGATCTGAATTATCCAATATGGTTTATTATACCATAAACCGCAGCAAGGCTAGATTCATTTAAAAAGAGAATTTTCAATCAAAACTGGAATAGTAAAATGTTTGATCAAAACAAAACAGTAACACTTAGCCTGTCTGCTTTACAAGTGTCCTGTACAGCCTTAAGTAACACGTATTCACACTAGGTAGATCACCATGCTGTAAAATGCTACAGCGCACCCATAAGTACTATATATGTCCATTGCGCAGCCTTGTGCGTTACCAAACTTTAATACGCATCCATATGTGTGATAGAAACCTACTGGATATTTACAATTGTACTGCGCATCCATAAGTACCATATATATTCATTCCGCAGCCCTGTGTACCTCCAAACTGTATTAAGAAGCCACGTGAGTCACGGAAGCCTACTCAACATTTACAAGTCTAATGAGCATCTAGTAGTATCGTAAAAATTCACAGCTCTCGGTACTGTAATTGGTTTTAAATTATGGATAAGAGATTTAAGTTTTCGTGCATTTTCCGCATTTCTATAAGTAGACCTCTGACAAAGTTCAACGATGGAATTTTATGACAGCGATGGGTTGTAAACTTCCATAAACGATGAATTGATTTTCAAATTTAGCATGCTCTCCACATTGACAAAAGTCTCGCCCTTTAGCAAACTTCAGTAATGAAATGTTACTTCAAAATAACGATGGATAGCAAAGCCAAAGATATTATAAACGTAGATGCGGTACGAGGCGTCAGAGTGGGCAATTATATATATACGAGGGTGGATTGATAAGTTTCCGGCCTGACCAAGAAAAACAACGTTTTTTAGAATTTTTTTTTTTATTTCTCAACATAATCTCCTCCAAGGCTGATACA
>NC_046663.1:144601591-144612539 GCF_010883055.1 Belonocnema kinseyi
GCTATCTAAGGATGGTACTATAGAACGCCACCTCAAGGTAGGCCTAGTGGCGCCATCTCTTGGTCAGGCCGGAAACTTATCAATCCACCCTCGTATATAGGACATTACATTTTCTGCCCTGTCGAGGTGCTGCCCTCACCGTACTACGAAGTCGAATTCTTATTTTTAAATTTTGCGTTTAAAGTTTTTGAAAGTTATTGTTTGATTGTAAAATAACAATAATTAAATAAAGACATTTCTGGATAAAATATTTTAGTTGAAAATATACATGGTATTTTTTTTAAATTACAAAAAATCTTCCGAAACGAAACGCTTTCATTGCAACAATTTTATTAAAGAAAAAGAAAAATATCATAATTATTATTTAAAAAAAAGTTGTTCTAAATGGGGTTAGACTCGCGAACAGGAAAAATCGCGAAAAGAAAGTGAATTTCAAAATTGAAAAATAAAAAATTGAAAACAGTGACACAAGTGTTAACGTTCGATTGAGTTTTTATAAACAATGTTCAATTTAAAAATCACTTCAAGTTAATAGATTCTTAAGTGAACACCTTGATTCAATTTCAAAATCTTATCGAAATATTATTTCAATATGAAATATTCCATTTTTAACATATTCAATTTTGAAATTGAATAAAAGAACAACAATTTTCAATAGTAAGCAAGTACAAAATGAATTGTCACAATTTCAGAGTGATAAATTTATACTTTGAATGTTACAATTATAATTTTCGTACTTTGTAATTTGTAATTTGAAAAATTTGTAATTTGAAAAATCTCTGACGACCGAATTGCAAAATTTCAGACAGAAAATGTCCAAGGTAAAAAATCCCCGAATTATGGAGTTCCCGAATTTAAACATGAAGAAAAAAATTTTCGATCAATATGATTTATTTATTGAAAATACAATAATTACATAATTTTATTAAATTATTGTTTGAATTTAAAAGAATAATAATTTTTTAATTTTTCTTAATACTATGTACATTATCAAATAAAATTTCTCATGCAGTTATATACAAATTTTTTAATCATTGTTTTTTTAATTTCAAAACATAATTTTTTAAACTTTAAACATTAAAAAAATGAATTTGATACAAATATTCGATTATGGTATTTTAAATAAATAAATAATCTTTAATGAACAACATTTTTTTCTATTGTTATATTCAGAAATTTTCTAGTTTGGACATTTTATAATTCAGAAATTTTCTGTGGGAAATTTTCGATTTCAGTAATATCTTAGGGCGCAGTCGCATGGAGGGTAGGCATTCAGTTGTCCGAAATTTCATTTTCCCTAAAAGTCATGCCGAAAAAATCACTATATTTAAGGACGGTGTAGACATAAATCACAGAGGAGATCCCGATGGGGAATTCTTCAGTGGAAATCATTATACAACGGACGTTTGATGGCGTTTATGAGGATTCTTTCACATTTACATTTGCTTTGACTTTTAAATTCGAGAGAGAACTTTGAAAGTTAGGCAACTGATAAGTGAACACCTGAATAAGAAATACTAATAAATATAAGACAATGTTGAAATAAAAAATTATCCATATAATTAATTTTCTATAGTAAAATATACCATTTCTATGGTTACAGATGTTTATAATCTCGTTTTGATTTTGATTTCAATTAAATCATGTAAATTATTATTCAATAATCAAAAAAAAGGTTTCTTCGAAAATGTTTCCAAGGATTTCCGAAAGATTTCAATGATTTCCCAAAGATATAAAAAGTTTCACATATTTCGAAAAGATTTGGAATAGAATAAAAATATTTTATAAATACATCAATGATTTTCCAAACATTTCAATAATTTTACAAATATTACCAAATATTTCAAAATTATTTCAAATATTTATTAAATATTTCAAAAAGATTTCACAAATATTAGAATGACAAAATGTCGCAAAGATTTTGGATGGATTAAAAAGATGTCACCAAGACTTAAATGATTTTCAAAAGACTTGATAAAGATTTCAATCATTTTTACCAATATGACCAAACATTTCAATAATATTTCCAAGATTTCAATAATTTCACGAATGTTTCAAAAATATTTCAAATATTTCCAGATTTCAAAAAGAACTCAATGATTTCCCAAACATTTGGAATATTTCGCAAAGATTTAAACAATTTCCAAAACATACCAAGTAATTCGAAAATATTTTTAAGACATTTGAAAGATTTCGAATATTTCGAAAAGATTTCAAAGATGTGACAGAGATTTTCAATAGATTAAAAAATTTTGCAAAGGCATACATGATTCCCAAAGATTTCAATAATTTCACAAATGTTTCAGAAATATTTCGAAGATTTCAAATATCGCGCAAAGATTTAAACAATTTCACAAATATTATCAAATATTCTTAAAATTTGTTAAATATTTTAAAAGGATTTCAATTATTTTTGAAAGATTTCACAAAGGCTTCAATGATTTCCTAAAGATTTCAACAAATTAAAAAATATTTCAAAAATATTTTAGGTAGATCCCTGATCGATTCCTGGTGAATTTCTGGATAATAATATTCTAATATTTTTAAAAGTTATGTCAAATTTCAATCTACGAAATAAAAGTAAAAGCCTTTTTTAGAACAAGAATATTGTTTCTATTATCCAAAATTTTCTTCTTTGTATTAGTAAAAGAAGATTAAATAATTATTACAAAACGCCACCTAACGTCAATTTGATTTACAGATGAATACAAAATTTGCAAGCAGAAACCTATCTGTCAATTGTTTCAAAAGCGTCTAGCCATCTAGTAATTTTTTCGGTAAAATGAGTTTAATTGTAAAATGAAATTTTGGACAAATGAATACCTACTCCCATGGAGGTAGTATAGTGTAATAGGGGAACAGTTTAGACGAATGAGGAGCCTGCGAGAGCTTCTGCAGGTACATCATTGGTCAAAACTGTTCCACTATTCTACTACTCTATCTTCATGAGACTGCATCCTAATTTCGGCATTTTCATAATTTCCGGAATTTTAATATTCAGGAATTTTTCAATTCACGAATTTTACAGTGTCGGGAATTTTATTTTTCGGTATTTTTCAGTTGCTTCTTTCGAAAAATAAAATTCCCACCACTGTAAAAATTCTCGCAATTCTGGAAAATTTATAATAAAACTGAATTTGAGAATTATCGACAGAATTTTGTTGTTGTTGGAAAAGTGCATTGTATTCTTTTTAACTCACAAAAAAGTTCGCAAAAAAGTTCGCAAAAAAATAAATAAAAATTCGCTCTCAATCAGTGTTTCTATAATTAAAATATTTGATTATTATATTTTTAATAAATAAGTAGTATTAATTAAAACGTTATTTTCTTAATTGCTACAATTCGGGAATTTTCTAGTTTGTATGATTTGTAATTGGACAGCATTCGGTCTGGAATTTTATTATTAGGGAATTTTCAAGTTCAATAATATTGTAAACTGTCCAGAATTTTATTATTCTGGAATTTTTTAATTCAAGCTTTTCAGATTTCGGCATTTTATAATTTTAGGAAGTTCACAGTGTCGGGAATTGTATTATTCGAGATTTTTCAGGCTTAAAAATATTTCAAAACATTTTAGAAGATTGATAAAATTGTAAAAGAAAATCTGGAATATTTTGAGGCAATTTTTTCGAATTTTACAAATATTTTACGATAAAATTTAAATTATTTGCATTTTAAAACGTATACCATATAACTTACGTAAGTATTTCAAGTAAACTGTATCAATTATAATATTTTACAGTTTATTTAAAAAAATATATTTTATGGAACATGATATATTTTATGAATGCACCAGTGAAATTCTGTTTGTCTAATTTTTGTTGCCAATGCGAAACGTAATCTGGCTTATAACTGCCGTCTCAACATCTAAAAACCGAAAGAACAATTTTCCTGCCACTTGGAATTATAGTTATATTTTTATAAGAATGTTAGAATATATAATAATTAAGAAATTGGAAAATACATACGGGAACTTGATTAGACGAATAGAATGAAAAATCCATAGAAATAGCAGACCACAAAAATAAAAAAAATTAAAATAATATCAAAGAACTATATATAGATATTGCACTTAAAGTTTTATCAGTTTGAATAAAAATATAATATCACAGAGTGAAAAAAAAACTTATAAAAGAATATAAATTAGAAGAAATAATTTTAAAATTAGAATAAAATATATTAAACTAAAATAAAAAATACGCATGGCCTTTTATTTCCGGCATTTAATAAAGTAACTATTTTTTTCAAAGTTATAAATGTGACGAGAAATTTTAATTGGAAATTTACTTTCAATTTAAGTGGTTCATCCCCGAGCTAAGTTACCATAAGGGGCCTACTGAGATATGGGTGCTATATGCGGGTTGCAGTGGGTACAGGGGAACTGGCAATTTTCGCCGGACGCGCCGTCTACATTTATCGCGGGTAACTAAGCCCGCACCGCATCTACGTTTATAATATTTTTGGCAAAGCACGTGCGCCGCCAATTGCGGGACGACTCGAAAAGGCAAAAAAGACTAGTATGCAAATTAGATATATAAAAAATATGTTGTTTAGTACTCTTTTCTAGCCTCATGCTGAGACCGTACTTTTGAGAGAGAAATACATAGCTGCACTATATTTGTTGACAATTTATTGCAAAGTATTGGACGATTTTTTCACAATTTATTGAAAAGTATAGGCAGTTAACAATATATACGAGTATTGTACATGTGATAATCCAAGGCCAAAGTTACTGGAAGCCTTAAGAACCCCCGTCCCCCCTACCATAGCTGCTTAGTGCAACGTACAGGCAGTTAGCAATATATACGAGTATTACACATATGGTACTAGAAAGCCGAATTTTCTAGAAGCTTCGAGAAACCTCCCCCTACCTCACTCTGACCAACTGTCCTTCTAGAAGTTTCGAGTCGGTGGCAGCTGGAACTACGTGGTAGTATTAAAATGTGGGGGATATAAAAAGACCAAACGCGTATGGCGAGTTTAATACATGAAAGCCCTGGGGACCCAGAGGAACCGAATAGAGCCTCTACAAAGTACCCGTAAAGACCCCGTTGGGTCCCCATTCGTTTCCTTTTTTAAAAACTTGAAAAAACAGCAAAATCAACTTTTAAATGGTTGAAATTCGGATTTTACGTTCCAATTCCTTATAAAAGATCACGGAATAATCGCAATAGTTTTTTTTCAACAGTAAAAAGTTTTTAAAAATATAAGACGTATAATGCCTGTTGACTGCAACACTTCAAACTCATCGCCTGTAAATAGCATTCAACAGGCGTTATGCGTATTATATTTTTTTAAACTTTTTACTATTAAAAAAAAAACTATTTCAATTATTCCGGAACCTTCTATAGGGAACTTTAATGTAGAATCCGAATTTCAACAATTTAAAAGTTGATTTTGCTGTTTTTTCGAGTTTTTTAAAAAGGAACCGAATGAGGACCCAATGGGATCTTTACAAGTGCATTGTATAGACTCCATTCGGTTCCTTCGGTCCGTCAGGGAGAGCCTGAAACGCAAGATGAATATATTATATGATCGAGCGCGAAACGCAAGATCCAACAAAAAAAGAAGAAAATTTTTTTTTAAATTGTCAAGTTTTCAACCCAAAAAGGCGAATTTAAAAAAAAAATAATTGAATTTTCCATTGAAGGGATATATTTTTATATTGTTCATACTCAGTCAGAAAATCAAGTTTAAAAATGAACAGATTGTTTGAAAATTCATATTTTTGGAGGACCTGTCTGATTTTAAATGGATTCGATCTTCTTTGAAATCATTTTTATAACATTGTTTTCTGGTTGAAATTTAATTTTTATTACTGAAAATTCAACTGCGCTATTTTGGGTACAAAATTATTATTTTTAATGAAATCATTCTTTAACTGAAAATTAAATTATCCCATTTTTGTCTGAAAATTGTCATTTTCAATTAAAAATTCAATTATCGTTTTGAAACATCTTTTTTTTGGTAGCAAAATATTCTTCTTGGTTAAAAATTCATCCTCTTATTTGAAATTTAAACTATTTAGTATCAAATTCATCAGTCTTAGTTAAAATGTCCACTAATTTGTGGAAGAATTAATATTTTTAAATATTAAGTTTTTTACTAAAAACTGAACTATCCTATTTTTGATTAAAAATTGATATCTTTATCGAAACTTGATCGATAAATCAGAAAAAAATTAAAAATTGTGATGTGTATGCTATGAAAGTTAAAGATCTGATTAAAATGGCATTGCAGTGCCGTTGATCACTTTTCACTGTGGACCTGACCTTGAGCTGATACCGGATATGACTGCTGGCGCTCGGAGCGACAGCAAACGAAAATTCTCATTAAATAGAAATTCAAATAATGTGTACACTGATATTACTTTAGAATACTTTTATAAATAAAAAAGCGAAAGTAGGTATTTACTATTTCAAAAGTTCTGGTCCAGAAAGAAATTTAAAAATAGGCACACGGTAATTATAAGTTTTCAAATGCACATAAATTCTTTAAGCTGGTGTGAACATAACCTCAATGTGGTTATTTACAATGACAGCTCAATATGCATACTATAATAAAAACTGGATTTAAGTCAAAAAAGCATGGGATTGAGTTTCATAAAGCAACTATTAAAAAGGGAAAGGCTTTGTCTATAATACATGTTATTAGAGTAGAGGAAATCCGAATAAACGGTATAAGTAAAAGAATTCAAGCCAGTGTCATTCGTAAGACAAGTCTAGTGCAAGAATTGGGAAAACACTCGGATAGTCAAATTGCAAATGATTTGTATGCAAAGGGTTTAGCAGTCGCGATTCTTTTTTTAAATAAAGAATCTGGAATACAATTGAAAGTTTCTTCCTACAAACTAACTTATTCAGACCTTGCTTATCGCCCGTATGCCTTACGTGCTGTTCTTCGAGAAGAATCGAAAACTGAAGGGGAAAGAGCAGCTAAATCTATTTTAATGGATTGTATTGACTTAGCGAATGCGTCAGTTAAGGATAGGAATTCTGATATTTGCATTCAATGTATTCAATGTATATATTTTAATTTAAAGAATTTTAAAATGCAGTTTCAAAGATTGAAAAAAAAATTAAAAATTTTAAAATCGAAGACTTTTTTATAAAAACAGGGTGGCCGTTAGACCGAGAAACCGGGAAATTAACGAATTTTCAGAAGAAAAAAATATTCTTTCTATTAATTTGTTCAGCTATTAGAAAATGTAAACATGCGTTTCACCACTTTCATCTTAAAAAGAATTTAATATTTCACAATATTGCACTGTTCATTTAAGATTTTTAAATTTGGACGCATAAATAACAATTGAAAACTGATTATTTGCAGTTCCATGTTCTTCTTTGATCATTTTCCAAATCATTTAAATCTGCTTAAACTTTCGATTATAATAACTTTTAAAGTGAAAAATCATTTTCAATTTTCCCAAGAATCATAAGAAAATTTTTATTCTTTTGTAGTCTTTCAGAATTCTTAAAAAAATTCTAAATTTTTTGTTTGAAATGTATAAAAATCTTTATTCTATTTTAAATTTAGCTGTAACTATTTAAAAATATTGCAAGTTCTAAATTTAATTCGATTCTTAAAAACTTATTAATATTTATTTTAAATTTGGCTGTAAATATTTTAAATTATTGCAAGTTCTAAATTTAATTCAAATCTTTTAAAAACTTATAAATATCTCTTAATAATTCTCTAATATTTTTACAAATAATAAATGTTATATTGTTATTTATACATCTAAATTAATTTTTTTTTATAATCTACAGGATTTTCTATAAGTTATAGACAAAACTCAAGCTACATTAAGCTAGCACCTCCACAATCGAATTTTTGAATTTTTCATATCTCAAAATTTTGGGCTTTTTTTGGGCTGCAATAAAAATTTTTGGGCTCCTTTAATTTTTTCAAAAAATCAATTTTCTTGTGGAGTTGCCAGCTTACATTAACTCAGCACCTCTACTTCTTTGAATCACTAAATAATAAAAATTAAATTATAACAGAATTTTGGGCTTCTTTTGGGCTCTTAAAATCCGCAAAAAAAATTTTCCCCAAACCACACCTTAACTTATCCTAATCAACCACCTTCTAAAAATGGAAAATTTTCAGTAATTCATTAACGGGATATTTTTGGGATTTTTTTGGGCTCCCAGAAAATACCCATTTGGATTCTTCAGCTCCAAACCTTACCGTACAAAATTAACCCCATTGTAACACGCAGATATGAAATTGTAAAAAAATAATCTTTATTAAATTTTAGAGCTTGAATAAATTCTCTGGTTTTTTGGCTCCTCGAAAATACACGCTACGATTTTTGGGGTTCAACCTTTAACGTAAAAAATCAAACCCTCTCTACCACGAAAATACAACTTTGTCTGCTAATAATTTTTTGCAGGATTTTTTTATGGAAATAGAGGCTCTGATTTTTGGGCTCCTCGAAAATAAACGCTACGATTTTTGGGCGTCAACTCTTAACGTCAAAAATCAACACACGTAGATACTACTTTGTACAAAAATCAATTTTTATAGATTATTTCAATGGTAATAGAGTCTCTGATTCTTGCGTACCACGAAAATACCCGATACGATTTTTGGGCTTGAAATTTAACGTGAAAAATCAAACCCTCTATACCACGTAAATACAACTTTGCCTGCAAATAAATTTTTGTAGAAGTTTTGAATGGAAATAGAATCTCTGATTTTTGGGCTCCTCGAAAATACCCGATACGACTTTTGGGCTTCAACCTTTAACGTAAAAAATCAAACCCTCTCTAAAACGCAAATACAACTTTGTGTGAAAATAAATTTTTGTAGAATTTGGCAATGGAAATAGAGTCTCTGATTTTTGGGCTTCTCGAAAATACACGCTAAGATTTCTGGGATTCAGCGCTTAGCGTCAAAAATCGACACCTCTCTACCACGTAAATACAACTTTGTCTGCAAATAAATTTTTATACAATTTTTTAATGGAAATAGAATCTCTGATTTTGGGCTCCTCGAAAATACCCGATACGACATTTGGGCTTCAACCTTTAACGTAAAAAAACAAACCATCTCTACCACGTAAATACAACTATGTCTGCAAATAAATTTTTATACAATATTTTAATGGAAATAGAATCTCTGATTTTTGGGCTCCTTGAAAATACCCGATACGACTTTTGGGCTTCAACCTTTAACGTAAAAAATCAAACCCTCTCTACCACGTAAATACAACTATGTCTGCAAATAAATTTTTATGGAATATTTTAATGGAAATAGAATCTCTGATTTTTGGGCTCCTCGAAAATACCCGATACGATTTTTGGGCTTCAACCTTTAACGTAAAAAATCAAACCCTCTGTACCACGTAAATAAAACATTGTCGGCAAATAAATTTTTGTAGAATTTTTTTAAGGAAATAGAGTCTCTGATTTTTGGGCTCCTCGAAAATACCCGATGCGATTTTTGGGGTTCAACCTTTAACGTAAAAAATCAAACCCTCTCTACCACGAAAATACAACTTTGTCTGCTAATAATTTTTTGCAGAATTTTTTAATGGAAATAGAGGCTCTGATTTTTGGGCTCCTCGAAAATAAACGCTACGATTTTTGGGCGTCAACCCTTAACGTCAAAAATCAACACACGTAGATACTACTTGTTACAAAAATCAATTTTTATAGATTATTTCAATGGTAATAGAGTCTCTGATTTTTGCGTACCACGAAAATACCCGATACGATTTTTGGCTTGAAATTTAACGTGAAAAATCAAACCCTCTATACCACGTAAATACAACTTTGCCTGCAAATAAATTTTTGTAGAAGTTTTGAATGGAAATAGAATCTCTGATTTTTGGGCTCCTCGAAAATACCCGATACGACTTTTGGGCTTCAAACTTTAACGTAAAAAATCAAACCCTCTCTACAACGCAAATACAAATTTGTTTGAAAATAAATTTTTGTAGAATTTGGCAATGGAAATAGAGTCTCTGATTTTTGGGCTTCTCGAAAATACACGCTAAGATTTCTGGGATTCAAACCTTAACGTCAAAAATCAATCCCTCTCTACAACGTAAATACAACTTTGTCTGCAAATAAATTTTTATAGAATTTCTTAATGGAAATAGAATCTTTGATTTTTGGGCTCCTCGAAAATACCCGATATGATTTTTGGGCTTCAACCCTTAACGTCAAAAATCAACAGCTACGTAAATACAACTTTGTCTGCAAATAAATACTTGTATAATTCTTTTATGGAAATAGAGCCTCTGATTTTTGAGCTCCTCGAAAATAAACGCTACGATTTTTAGGCGTCAACCCTTAACGTCAAAAATCAACCCACGTAGATACTACTTTGTGCAAAAATCAATTTTTATAGAATTTTTCAATGGTAATAGAGTCTCTGACTTTTGCGTACCTCAAAAATAAGCGATACGATTTTTGGGCTTGAAATTTAACGTGAAAAATCAAACCCTCTCTACCACGTAAATACAACTTTGCCTGCAAATAAATTTTTGTTGAAGTTTTTAATGGAAATAGAATCTCTGATTTTTGGGCTCCTCGAAAATACCCGATACGACGTTTGGGCTTCAACCTTCAACGTAAAAAATCAAACCGTCTCTACCACGTAAATACAAGTATGTCTGCAAATAAATTTTTATAGAATATTTTAATGGAAATAGAATCTCTGATTTTTGGGCTCCTCAAAAATACCCGATACGATTTTTGGGCTGCAACCTTTAACGTAAAAAATCAAACCCTCTCTACCACGTAAATAAAACATTGTCTGCAAATAAATTTTTTAGAATTTTTTTAAGGAAATAGAGTCCCTGATTTTTGGGCTCCTCGAAAATACCCGATACGATTTTTGGACTTCAACCCTTAACGTCAAAAATCAATCCCTCTCTACCACGTAAATACAACTTTGTCTGAAAAATAAATTTTTATAGAATATTTTAATGGAAATA
>NC_046663.1:144612639-144627839 GCF_010883055.1 Belonocnema kinseyi
TTTTGGGCTCCTCGAAAATACCCGATATGATCTTTGGGCTTCAACCCTTAACGCTAAAAATCAATCCCTCTCTACCACGCAAATAAAACTTTGTTTGCAAATTAATTTTTGTAGAAGTTTTTAATGGAAATAGAATCTCTGATTTTTGGGCTCCTCGAAAATACCCGATACGACTTTTGGGCTTCAACCTTCAACGTAAAAAATCAAACCCTCTCTACCACGTAAATACAAGTATGTCTGCAAAATAAATTTTTATAGAATATTTTAATGGAAATAGAATCTCTGATTTTTGGGCTCCTCGAAAATACCCGATACGATTTTTGGGCTGCAACATTAAACGTAAAAAATCAAACCCTCTCTACCACGTAAATAAGACATTGTCTGCAAATAAATTTTTGTAGAATTTTTTTAAGGAAATAGAGTCCCTGATTTTTGGGCTCCTCGAAAATACCCGATACGATTTTTGGGCTTCAAACTTAACGTAAAAAATCAATCCCTCTCTACCACGCAAATACAACTTTATCTGCAAATAAATTTTTGTAGAATTTTTTTATGGAAATAGAGTCTCTGATTTTTAGGCTTCTCGAAAATACACGCCAAGAATTTTGGACTTCAACCCTTAACGTCAAAAATCAATCCCTCTCTACCACGTAAATACAACTTTGTCTGAAAAATAAATTTTTATAGAATATTTTAATGGAAATAGAATCTCTGATTTTTGGGCTCCTCGAAAATACCCGATATGATCTTTGGGCTTCAACCCTTAACGCTAAAAATCAATCCCTCTCTACCACGCAAATAAAACTTTGTTTGCAAATAAATTTTTGTAGAATTTGTCAATGGAAATAGAGTCTCTGATTTTTGGGCTTCTCGAAAATACACGCTATGATTTCTGGGCTTCAGCGCTTAGCGTTAAAAATCAACCCCTCTCTACTACGTCAATACAAGTTTGTTTGCAAATTAATTTTTGTAGAATTTTTCAATGGAAATACAGACTCTGATTTTTGTGCTCCTCGAAAATACACGCTACGATTTTTGGGCTTCAACCCTTAACGTCAAAAATCAACCCGCGTAGATACTACTTTGTGCAAAAATCAATTTTTATAGAATTTTTCAATGGTAATAGAGTCTCTGATTTTTGCGCCCCTCGAAAATACCCGATATGATTTTTGGACTTGAACCTTTAACGTAAAAAATCAAACCCTCTCTACCACGTAAATACAACTTTGCCTGTAAATAAATTTTTAAAGAAGTTTTTAATGGAAATAGAATCTCTGATTTTTGGGCTCCTCCAAAATACCCGATTCGATTTTTGGGCTTCAACCCTTAATGTCAAAAATTAATCCCTATCTACCACAAAAATACAACTTTGTCGGCAAATAAATTTTTGTAGAATTTTTCAAAGGAAATAGAGTCTCCTATTTTTGGGCTCCTCGAAAATACACACTAAGCTTTTTGGGCTTCAACCCTTAACGTCAAAAATCAATCCCTGTCTACCACGTAAATACAATTCTGTCTGCAAATAAATTTTTGTACAATTTTTCAATGGAAATAGAGTCTCTGATTTTTGCGCCCCTCGAAAATAACTGATATGATTTTTGGGCTTGAACCTTTAACGTAAAAAATCAAACCCTCTCTACCACGTAAATACAACTTTGCCTGCAAATAAATTTTTGAAGAAGTTTTTAACGGAAATAGAATCTCTGATTTTTGGGATCCTCGAAAATACCCCATACGATTTTTGGGCTTCAACCCTTAATGTCAAAAATTAATCCCACCTTACCACGCAAATACAACTTTGTCTGCAAATAAATTTTTGTAGAACATTTAAATGGAAATAGAGTCTCTGATTTTTGCGCTCCTCGAAAATACCCGATACGATTTTTGGGCTTGAACCCTTAGCGTCTAAAATCAACCCCTCTCTACCACGTAAATACAACTTTGCCTGCAAATAAATTTTTGTGCAATTTTTCAATGGAAATAGAATCTTTGATTTTTGGGCTCCTCGAAAATACACGCTAAGATTTTTGGGTTTCAACCCTTAGCGTCTAAAATCAACCCCTCTCTACCACGTAAATACAACTTTGTTTGCAAATACATTTTTGTAATATATTTTAATGGAAATAGAGTCTCTGATTTTCGGGCTCTTCGAAAATACATGATACGATTTTTGGGCTTCAACCCTTAACGTCAAAAATCAATCCCCCTCTACCACGTAAATACAAATTTATCTGAAAATAAATTTTTGTGCAATTTTTCAATGGAAATAGAGTCTCTGGTTTGTGGGCTCCTCGAGAATACACGTTAAGATTTTTGGGCTTCAACCCTTAGCGTCAAACACAAACCCCTCTCTACCACCTAAATACAACTTTGTCTTCAAATAAATTTTTGTAGAATATTTCAATGGAAATAGAGTCTCTGATTTTTGGTCTCTTCGAAAATAACGGGTACCATTTTTGGGCTTCAACCTTTAAAGTAAAAAATCAAACCCTCTCTACCAGGTAAATACAGCTTTTCTGCAAATATATTTTGTAGAATTTTTTTTTGGAAATAGAGTCTCCGATTTTTCGGCTCCTTGAAAATACCCGATACGATTTTTGGGCATCAATCCGGAGCGTCAAAAATTAACCCCTCTCTACCACGTGAATACCACTTTGTCTGCAAATAAATTTTGTTTCAATTTTTCAATGGAAATAGAGTCTCTGATTTTTGGGCTTCCCCAAAATACACTCTAAAATTTTTGGACTTCAACCCTTGGCGTTAAAAAACAACCCCACTCTACCACGTAAATACAACTTTGTCTGCAAATAAATTTTCGTAATATATTTTAATGGAAATAGAGTCTTTGATTTTTAGGCTCTTCGAAACTACCCGATACGATTTTTGGGCTTCAACCCTTAGCGACAAAAATCAATTCCTCTCTACCACGTAAATTCAACTTTGTCTGCAAATAAATTTTTGTACAGTTTTTCAATGGAAATAGAGTCTCTGATTGTTGGGCTCCTCGAAAATACCCGATACGATTTTGTGGCTTCAACCCTTAACGTCAAAAATCAATCCCTCTCTACCACGCAAATACAACTTTTTCTGCAAATAAATTTTTTAAATATATTTTAATGGAAATAGAGTCTCTGATTTTTTGGCTCTTCGAAAATACCCGATACGACTTTTGGGCTTCAACCCTTAACGTCAAAAATCAATCCCTCTCTACCACGTAAATTCAACTTTGTCCGCAAATAAATTTTTTGTACAATTTTTTAATGGAAATAGAGTCTCTGATTTTTGGGCTCATCGAAAATACACGCTAAGATTTTTGGGCTTCAACCCTTAGCGTCTAAAATCAACACCTCTCTACCACTTAAATACAACTTTGTCTGAAAATAAATTTTTGTTGGATTTTTTGATGGAAATAGAGTCGCGGATTGTTGGGCTCCTCGAAAATACCTGATACGATTTTGGGGCTTCTACCCTTAACGTCAAAAAGCAATCCCTCTCTACCACGCAAATACAACTTTGTCTGCAAATATATTTTTGTAATATATTTTAATGGAAATAGAGTCTCTGATTTTCGGGCTTGTCGAAAATACACGCTAAGATTTTTGGGCTTCAACCCTTTGCGTCATAAATTAACCCTCTCTCCATCACGTAAATACAAGTTTGTGCGCGAATAAATTTTTTTGGAATATTTTAATGGAAATAGATTCTCTGATGTTTGGGCTCTTCGAAAATATCCGATACGATTTTCAGGCTTCAACCCTCGATGCCAAAATCAACCCCTTTCTACCACGTAAACACAACTTTGTCTGCAAATAAATTTTTGTAGGATTTTTTTATGGAAATAGAGTCTCGGATTTTTGGGCTCCTCGAAAATATCCGATACGATTTTGGGGCTTCAACCCTTAACGTCAAAAATCAACCCCTCTCTACCACGTAAGTACAACTTTGTCTGCAAATAAATTTTGGTAATATATTTAAATGGAAATAGAATCTCTGATTTTTGGCTCCTCGAAAATACCCGATACGATTTTTGGGCTTCAACCCTTAACTTTAAAAATCAGTCCCTCTTTACCACGCAAATAGTACTTTGTCTGCAAATAAATTTTTGTAGATATTTTCAATGGAAATAGAGTCTCTGATTTTTGGGCTTCCCGAAAATACACGTTAAGATTTTTGGGCTTCAACCCTTAGCGTCAAAAATTAAACTGTCTCTACCACGTAAATACAACTTTGTCTGCAAATCAATTTTTGTAATATGTTTTAAAGGAAATAGAGTCTCTGATTTTTGGGCTCTTGGAAAATACCCGATACGATTTTTGGGCTTTAACCTTGAACGTAAAAAATCAAACCCTCTCTACCACGTAAATACAATTTTATCTGCAAATAAATTTTTGTAGAATTTTTTAATGGAAATAGAATCTCGGATTTTTGGCTCCTCGGAAATACCCGATACGATTTTCGAGCTTCAACCCTTAACTTCAAAAATCAATCCCTCTCTACCACCTAAATACAACTTTGTCTGCAAATAAATTTTTGTAGAATTTTTCAATGGAAATAGAGTCTCTGATTTTTGGGCTCCTCGAAAATACACGATAAGATTTTTGGGCTTCAACCCTTAGCGTCTAAAATCAACACCTATCTACCACGTAAATACAACTTTGTGTGCAAATAAATTTTTGTAATATATTTTAATGGAAATAGAGTCTCCGATTTTTGGGCTCTTCGAAAATACCCGATACGATTTTCGGGCTTCAAACGTTAATGTCAAAAATCAGCCCCTTTATACCACGTAAGTACAACTTTGTCTGCAAATAAATTTTTGTATTATTTTTTGATGGAAATAGAGTCTGGGATTGTTGGGCTCCTCGAAAATACCCGATACGATATTGTGGCTTCAACCCTTAACGTCAAAAATCAATCCCTCTCTACCACGCAAATACAACTTTTTCTGCAAATAAATTTTTTTAATATATTTTAATGGAAATAGAGTCTCTGATTTTTTGGCTCTTCAAAAATACCCGAATAAAAACCCGATAAAATTGTAAACCTTTTGAAGGATGGATAGGCTATTTAGAAAAAAATAACTTAACTTATAATTTAAGAACTATTAAGTTAAAAAAATTATTTTTCAATGTTTAATGTGTCTACCTAAAGATTACTTAAAATAATGTAATTTTGAAAAAATTTTAAAGTTCATTGCTTGATTCTTTAATTTAGACAATTGAAAATGTTAACGTGGATTTATATTTTTGGAACTGAATCTGAATCTTTGAACTCTATAATTTATAAAGGTTCTAAATTTGGCAGTTTATTTGTATTTCGTTTAAAACTGTTCAACTTAAAAGCGTTAGTACCTTCCATTTGGAAAGTGTAAACTTTTTAGCATTTGAATACACATTTTTTGAATTGAAAACTGTTAAACTTCAATTTTAAAATTTATGAATTAAAAGTTTTCGCTTTGAATGCTTTAATTTGTTGTTTATTATTTATTACTTTATATGGAAGAATGCTTAGAATATAGTTTGAGTTTCTAAATTTCATTGGCCGTGATAAATGTTTGTGAACCGGGAAAAACTCAGAAATGACCGGGAATTTTTTTCTTCGCTCAAAACTGTCACTCTGAATGTGCAATTGATAAGTCTAAAAAATGCAACTATATTTTAGTAACATTTTAGATGAAACAGAACCGAAATTACTTGATTTTCATCGTCAATATGGTTATAAAAATAAATAGGCAGTCGCGGACAATTGTCCAGGGATGGTCTCGAAGGAATTAACCCCCAAGCGGAGGTATAAAACCGTGACGAAAGCTGAATGGCACCTGGGTGAGGTGTCTACAACGGTGACTCTGGGATACCAGGCGACCTCTCAGAGTACGCATCCTTATCCTTGCATGCGGGGCTCTGCAAGGATGGACGAACCCCTTTCCCTAGCTTCTCATGGGAACAACATTTGCCGGCGGAGCAAATGAAAATGGATTCAGTGCGGTGGATCGGCGGGATCTCGCGACCTTTGGGTGGACGGAGTGACTGAATCACGACTTCCTAGAGTGCTATGATGCAAGTGTGGCCCCTGGACGGGGTTACATGGCACGGCTGCATGCTCTGTGGTGCAAGAACCATCCGGAGCTATCGCACTTTTCGCAGCAACGTCGACGAAACCATGCTAAACTACTCCGAAAAAGGCGCTATGTAAGCGGAACGCCTACTCTACCACAGCTAGAACAAGCCAGCAACAGAGAAAGAGAGGGGACACTAATACCAACCGCGGGCAGGCATCCAATAGAGGAAGAGCGATGCTTTACGACCCGGAGAAACATCAACACCAAGGTTTCTCTCTAGCCTAAAGATCTGGCTAAAATGAGTGACGAGTTTCGTGGACATTTTTTCGGAGAATTCGACCTCTGGGCTATCAATTATTGTGTGTATAATTCAGCGAGAGCTTTGGTCGATGCGAACCGTAAAACAAAATCAACGGTGGATCATAAGACCAAAAGACGAATGCATCAACTTGCCATAAAGAAAGGCTGGGCAAGACAGTACGCGTCCCGCATTCAGCGTGTGATTGACTATACCACATCTGGCAGGAATTTGACCGACAAGGTTCGAAAGTTCGTGCGCGAACTCCGGACCCATTATCACACACTCAACAGGTCAAAGCTGCTGACCATCAGGCAGCATATTTTTGAGAGAATACGAATACTATCTGACGCTAAGAGAAATCTAGAGCGGAGGGAGAGGTGGGTCGGTGAAAGTCAAAAGCTTCTCTCTGACTCATCTCGACACTTCCAAGACCCTCCAGTTACTGTCGAACACCCACCCAAATCAGAGAAGGTCGAAGCATTTTGGAGAGAAGTCTACGAAGTTCAGCATAGAGTGGACGAAGACTCAAAAAATATAAATATCTTCAAGGAGCTATGTGATGCCCTCATAACACCTGATAAAAAATGCCCACCCATCACTACCGACGAGGTGAAAAAAGTATTAAGAGGGATGAAGAACTATTCCGCACCGGGACCAGATTGTATTAAAACCTTCTGGTGGAAGGAAGTTTCTTCAACCCATCAGCATTTGGCCCGTATTTTCACCTCATATTTAAAGTCGGAAGAGCCGATTCCGGAGTGGCTCGTGGAAGGGCATACAACACTCCTGCCGAAAATAGGCAACTTAGCTGACCCGAAGAATTACAGGCCAATTACTTGTCTGAACACACGTTATAAGATATTCACAGCTTTCCTAAATGATAGGATTGTTCGGGCAATTGAATCTGTGTAGCGAGAAATGTATGAACAACGAGGGTCAAAGAAAGGCGTAGCGGGATGTCGGGAGAACCTGCTCATCGATAGATGTGTCTGCAAAGATGCAGCATTCTACTAGCCTGACCTGTCGATGGCTTGGATTGATTATCGGAAAGCTTTTGATTCGACCTGCCATAGACTCATCATCTGTCTTTTGGAAATCTTAAAGGTTCATCCGCAAATAGTTAGGTGCATAGAGATATTGATGCCGCTTTGGAAAACCAGATTTACTATCTTATCTGGAAAAAATTGTGTGACAACTAACAAGATGTCCTTTCAGAGAGGTGTCTTTCAGGGCGGCACCATAACCCCACTCCTCTTTTGCCTTATATTATTGCCTCTATCTCTAGCACTCTGCCATTCCGACAAATACTTGTGAGGCAAACCTGCAGGTCGAAAGTACAAGGTCACTCATGTATTTTACATGGACGATCTTAAGATCTATGCTAAAAGCAGAGAGCAACTGAATCTAGCTCTGGGGATTGTCGAACGATATACTAAGGAAATTGTAATGGAATTTGGGTTAGATAAATGCTCCAAGGTTTATTTGAAGCGAGGAAATCTTAATGGCATCCCTGAAGATCCTGAGCTCGTTGATAGAAGCGCTATACGACACCTTAGCGCTGAAAAGACTTATACATACCTGGGCGTGCCACCGAGCCGAATTCAGGTTGGGACATCTATAAAGGATACTCTCCGAAGCAGATACAAACGTCTCATCCGGCAGATTTGCTCTTCCGAACTGTCGCCGAGGAACAAAGTATCTGCAATGAACATGCTTGCCGTCCATTCATTTGGAGTAGTTCCATGGACGAATAACGAGCTCAGATCCCTTGATATCAGGACAAGAAAGGTTATGCACATAAACAAGAGCAAGGATCTTAAGTCTTCCGTTCCACGACTGTATATCTCACACCGTCAAGGTGGTCGCGGAATATTGAGTCTTGAATTTCTTCACAACAGGATTATTCTGTGTACAGCACATAGACTTGTAAATGGAAGAAACCCCCTTCTTAAAATGGTCAGAAATCACGAAGAAGTGGGCAAAGCAGCGTTTCGGTACAAATCAGCGGAGGAGGCTGCTGAAACACTCGGACTTAACTTCAATATTAGGGGTGAGCAGAATGCATCAAATCTTATCTATCTCGAGTACTCACTATCTTATCTATCTCAAGTATTCACTCCTGAAAGCCCGGATTAAGGAAGCACAAGAGAAAAACTTTCGTGAACAGTTCCTCGATAAGAGGATGCACGGCATCTTCCACAGAAATGTATAGGACCAGTCAATGTCTTGTGAGCTAACGTTTGCTTTCCTTAAATCGCCCGGATTGAAGTCTGGTACGGAGGGTTTCATTTTTGCATGCCAATACGGTGCCATTTCCACCTTAACATACCGTCGCCACATTTCGAGCCAAGACATTTCTGATAATAGCTACAGGGCCTGCCACGTACATCCTGAGCATATAGCTCACATACTATCTAGTTGTCCAACTCACGCGGGAACGACCTACACTTAAAGGCAAAATGCGGCACTAAGAGTGCTTTATTACCATCTCTATCACTCTTACGGCATTAACCTTAATATTGCTCCTCTAAATGCTCCTAGGGAAATCGAGTCAATTGTCGAGAATGGGAAGTGCCGCAATGACTGGAACTTTATATTCTTGACAATTTTTTCTGTGGATCACTCGAGGCCTGACATGGTTCTTCTTGACTTCGAGAAGCGAACCATGCTCGTTATCGAATTTTCGGCACCAGCTGACAAAAACATCATAGCCAAGGAGAATGAAAAGAAAGAGAGGTATCGAGACCTTATAAGGGATTTCTAATGATTGTACGCGGAATATTTTTTTTTTAACTAATCGTCCTACATCATCGGTACTCTTGAAGGTGCCAAGCTTTAACTTGCTAATGGCCTAAAAAGCATCCCTGCGTATCAACAATATGCTAAAACACTTGCGGGAAAAATGCAGAAGGCGGTATTCATTGGGTGGTTCTGTTTTCTTAGGGTGCACGAGGTTTTTGCTGGATCGTCGTGTTGATTACTTTACAGACTGTAGCTACTTATTTCACGGTCGTGAGAAGTGGTTGTGGCTGAAATTTTACCGCGATATAACGTCGGTATAACTTCCTAAATCCTGAACACGATATCCAACAACAAAATGAAAATCATTTCATTCTCCATACAAAAATTTCATAAATGAACTTAGTCACGTGATCTCGACTTTATCGACGTTCAAAGTTTCTTTTTCTCTCCGCTAGAAATAGCTAAAAATGCTTCAAAAATAATGATAGGTTACGTATATGCAGATACTTATTTGTTGATTTGCAATGAATGTGCAAATTTTATTACTTACGTGCTCAATATACGCGAACCAAAAAATCCGAAATGCATAAAATAAAAAATTATCTGCAGAGTTCTATAACTCGAATGGTAATATCCTATTTCATCGATTTATAAATAAACTTTATGTAAAACTATAAACATATTGATTTAAACAAACGTTCTTTAGTGCTTTTTATTCAATATGTCAAATTTTAAACACGATATCTCAATCCGTGTGGACACAGTGAACACCAAAAAAATGGTCATATCCGGGAACTAGTTTCTTCACGTGGTCAAGAAGAGCATGCCCTTAAATGTAGATGGACCTAATGGGTTTTATCAGGGATATAAGTTTTGTCGACTGGCTATTATCGGGTCGAGTTGATTAATTATAATAGTTACATTTTTAATATATTTTTTATATATATTACATTTTTGTTCGAAATATTAATCAGTTTCAGTTATAAGTCTCCCACAGACTTTGGAACAAAAGATAAAACATTTTTATTCAGTCAGCGTTACTTTTGTGAATCAACCAATGCCACATTGTGTTCATCACAAAAGTTTTAATTTGTTTCTACATATACATCGCAGATGGTTGCTAAGGTTGTAGAAAATTTTAAATGATCCTTAAATTCTTTTAAGATTTCAAATCCTGCAGACTTTCAAAATCATGATTGCTCCTTATTTATAAAATACAAAAGCTTCTACATTAAACAAATATTTCCCAATTTCAAAAAAATTGCAGAGATTTGGAAATTTAGAAGCAACTTAGAAAAATTGTGAATGCCTTAAAACAAATTAACTAACTTAATTTCATATAAAGTGGCATATTATTATTAAATGTACATCAACAAAATGGTTTTTATTAATAGCGTAATTTTTTTGGATTGAATATTATCGGCCAGCATAAATTAATTGAAACTGTTAACATTAACAGACCAGAGTTTAGTTCGAAGCATGAAGCAGTTTCAGCTATAAATTTTTCAATTTGTCTACAAGAATAGATGAAATATTTAGATTCAGGTTCTATTATTTTTTTATTCAAAGAATGTCACATTCTAGTTACGTCCAGAGTTTGCATTCGTGTTCTAAGATATATCACTGACGCTTAAAAATTTTTATGGGAATCGCAAGAACTTCTAAAAATTCTGTTAAAGGTTTCGGAATTATATGCATCATTCGACATCACTTTCGTACTGAGTTGAATAAGTTAATTTGTTTTTTAGTTATTCAAAATCTTTGTCAAATCACTTATAAATCTTTAACTCTTCTCAAGCTTTCTAAAGTCTGAAGGCTTTTTCTATGTGGGAGTTGCTCATTTTTCATGAATGCCGAAAAATTATAATCTTGAAGAGCTGTGATTAGAAGCTTAAGTAGTAGATTAGGATATTGGTACAATTAATTGAGCAATATATCTGAATTATGGAAATAATGCTAACTGAATCACACAATTTACTCTACCGATATAGCCTCTTTGGTAGTTTACCAGGCCAGTGATGCACCCAAATAATGTGATTATTAAACAATAACACCCCATTGTTTTGTTTAAGTATTAAGCAGTTTAAGACTGTAATCTAAAATTTTTTTTTAAGAATACATCAGACACTTTGATTTAGTTTGATTCATTTTATCATTTACATAAACCGAAATTCTAGTTACTTCAAATCTCCAAATATTCATGAAGATATCTGAATTATCTGCTATACTTCAAATTAAGTCTTTCTTCAAATTTATAAAAAGTTAGAAATCTCCATTTAAAAAGAATCTTTAATTCATAAGATTTCAAAGCTAATGAAAAAGGAATTAGATTAATTAATAAAAAATTAACTGATGCAACTAGGTAGGAAAATAGTATATGATTATCTAATATACGTCGATGCAATGGGTTTTATCAGGGACGTAACTTTTGTGGATTGGCTATTATCGGGTCGGACAGATTATTTAAATTTGTTGATATCAACAGGCAACTGGTAATCTGGAAGAAAGCATGAAAGATTTTAAATCAGTCGGCCTTATACTTATAATTCAACCAATTCCAAATTCTCTTTATGTCAAAAGTTTTAATTTGTGTTTACAGATACATCGCGAACGCTTTTATAGACTGCAGAAAAATTTAACATATCCCGAATTGTTTTTAGGATTTGGAATCTTGCACACGTCGGAAATCATGACTGCTCTTTGTTTATAAGATATAAAAAATAACATATTGACAAAGTGTCAAAATTTCAGAAATTTCGAAAAGAATTGAAGATTAAGAACCGGTATGGAAAGATTATTAATCAACTAAAAACAAATTCACTAACGCAACATGGTAGAAAAATTGTACCACAAAAGTTTTAATTTGTTTCTACATATACATCGCAGACGGTTGCAAAGGTTGTGGAAAATTTTAAAGGAGCCTTAAATTAATTTAAGATTTTAAATCCTGCAGTCTTTCAAAATCACGATTGCTCCTTATTTATAAAATACGAAAAACTTCTACATTAACAAAATATTTGCAAATTTCAAAAAAATTGCAAAGTGTTGGAAATTTAGAAGCGGTTTAGAAAAATTGTGAATATATAAAAACAAATTAACTAACTCAATTTCATATAAAGTGGCATATTATTATTAAATGTGCATCGACATAGTGGTTTTTATTAATAGAATAATTTTTGTGGATTGTCTATTATCGGCCAGCATAAATTAATTAAATTTGTTAACATTTACAGACCACAATGTAGTTAGAAGTATTAAACAGTTGCAACTATAAATCTCCCAAATTGTCGACAAAAATCGATAAAATATGTTGATTCAGTTGGCATTGTTCTATGTTCAAAGAATGTCACATTCTGGGCATGTCAAAAGTTTGAATTTGTGTTCTAAGATATATCAATCACGCTTCAGAAGATTTTAAGGGAATTGCATGAAATTCTTCTAAAAATTCTGTTAATGATTACGGAATTATCTGCATTATTCTACATCATTTTCACACTGACGTAAATAAGCTAATTTGTTTTTTAGTTATTCAAAATTTTTGTTAAATCACTTATAAATCTTGAATATTTCTAAAGCTTTCTAAGCTCTATAGATTTTACCCATGCGGGAATTGCTCATTTTTCAAGAATAACGATTAAATATAATCTTGAAGAGCTGTGATTAGAAGCTTCAGTACACGGAGAAAAAGATATCGTACACTTATATCGTAAAACCTCTGTATGGAAATAAAGTGCAATATGGTAACGTACAAGCAGGTTCCGGCCACCACTTGAACCCTCGTATATATAATATAATAAAATAATAATATAAGGTAAAATCTTGCAATGTACAATATCACGGATTTTACGCTATTATAATGTAATTATTACGATATATAGCGCAGGACCTACGGTATATAATGCAATTCTTGCGATATCGTTTTCTCCGTATAGTAGATTAGGGTAGTGTTACAATTAACAGCAACATATGCAAAGATGTGCGATGTATTTGAATTATGCAAATAATGCTAACTGAATCAAACAATTTCCTACACCAATATAGTCTCTTAAGCAGTTTACCAGGCCCGTGATGCATCCAATTAACGTGATTTTTCAACACTAAAACACCATATTTTTGTTCGAAGTATTAAGAAGTTTCAACGTGTATTCTAAACAGGAAATCTAGTAGAATACAGCAAACATTTTGCTTTAGATTAATTCATTTTATTAGTTACACAAACCAAAATTCTAGTCACTTCAACATAATGAATTGCTGTTCCCAGATACATTGCATAAGATGCAAAGATTTATTAAGATTCTCTAACAGTTCTTTTAAAGTCCTCGATCGCATATGCGATGTATCTGGGATGAAAATTTAAACTCATGACGTAAACAGAATGTGGCAGTAGTTGATAAATAAAAATAATATCAACTGATTCAAAATATTTCATCTATTTAATTAGACTCTTTGGGAGATTTACAGTTGAAACAGCTTAATATTATGACCAAAAATGTTGTCTATTGGTCCTATCTAATCGAGGTAATTTATCCGACCTAATAATAGCAATAAACGAAAATTGTATACCTAATAAAAGTCGTTACGACGACGTACATTTGGTAACCACATACAATTTTCCTGTCTAGTTGCGTTAGATTATTTGTTTTTAATTCATTAAAAATCGTTCTAACCAGCCTCTAAATCTTCAATTCTTTGCGAGAATATAGAAAACTTTATATTTGGTGTTGCTTAATATTTAGAATAAAAATTTGTTGTGTTAATGTTAACAAATCGCAATAATTTATCCCACCAGATAATAGCCAATACTCAAAAATTGTATACCTAATGCACATGTATTAGAGAGATGTACAGGAGAGGAAGAGGGAGAGTTGAGTGTGGATGAGTGTGAATGATGGATCTTGGATGGCAGTGGACAGGGAGTGAAGTGGATGAAGAAATTGGAAGAAGTAAGAGAAAGCAAGGGAGTAGGGCAGAGTCAAACGGGTGATCATGAAAAGGGACAGTAAAAACCGAAAATTGTTTTCAATATCGTGGAAAATGCATTTTTTATGGTAAGAGGAAACAGAAGGCCTGGAATCTTGCTCATTTTAGGAATTACATACATGCATTCATACAAACATACATACATAGATACATACATGCATACTTACATGCATACATACGTGCATACATACATACATACATTAAAAATCGTTCTAACCAGCCCCTAAAGCTCCAATTCTTTGCGAGAATATTGGCAACTTTATATTTGGTGCTGCTTAATGTTTAAAACAAAAATTAATCCTGTCAATGTTAACAAATCTCATTAATCTATCCTACCCGATAATAGCCAATACACAAAAATTGTATACCTAATAAAACCCCTTACGTCTATGTACATTTGGTAACCATGTACAATTTTCCTGTCAAGTTGCGTAAGATCATTTGTTTTCAATTCATTGAAAATCGTTCTACCCTACCTAATATTTGGTGCTGCTTAATATTTAGAAAAATAATTATTTCTGTCAATGTTAACACATCTTATTAATCTATCCCACCAGATAATAGCCAATACACAAAAATTGTATACCTAATAAACAATTTTCCTGTCAAGTTGCGTTAGATCATTTGTTTTTAATTCATTAAAAATCGTTCTAACCAGCCTCTAAATCTTCAATTCTTTGCGAGAATATAGGCAACTTTATATCTGATGCTGCTTAATATTTAGAATAAGAATCAATTCTGTCAATGTTAACAAATCTCATTAATCTATCCCACCCGATAATAGCCAATACGCAAAAATGGTATATCTAGTAAAACCCATTACGTCGACGTACATTTGGTAACCATATACAATTTTTCTGTAAAGTTGCGTTAGTTCATCTGATTTTAATTCATTAAAAATCTTTAAATTTATCTGCTGTATCATCAGAGATTGTACCTTGCCGGCAGTTGATCAACCCTCCAAACCATGAAGGCAGAAAATCTACACTACAGTCTGTCAAGTTAAAGCGTGGGTGCCTTTACTCGCAGTCGGTAAGGTGTATCGACATGATTTTGGTGTCAAAACATTAAGAAGAGCTCCCTCTTTCATGCTTTTTGATTTAACATTCAGTTTGCTTT
>NC_046663.1:144627939-144642747 GCF_010883055.1 Belonocnema kinseyi
GGGTTTGGGAGATTGCACCTATTCACCTACATAACAAGATGAGAATTGAAAGCAAACTGAATGTTAAATCAAAAAGCATGAAAGAGGGAGCTCTTCTTAATAAGTTGACACCAAAATCATGTCGATACACCTTACCGACTGCGAGTAAAGCCACCCACGCTTTAACTTGACAGACTGTATATCGATCAAGTTAAGATTCTTCAATAACAGAAAATGCTTAACGTCTTAATTAGACTAGATGGAAAATGATATTTTCAAATTAAAATCATTTCTTGAAAAAGGATCCTACTCCATCTTCACTCCATTGCGAATCGAACCAAAAAACTTCTGATTTACGGTCAGGTGTTTTTCCAATTAAGCTATTAGAGGGATCAGATTAAGAACTTTAAGAATTTATCTGCTATATCATCAGAGATTGATCAGAAGTTTTGTGGTTTGATTCCCAATGGAGTGAAGATGGAGTAGGATCTTTTTTTCAAGAAATAATTTTAATTTGAAAATATTATTTTCCATCTAGTCTTATTAAGACGTTAAGCATTTTCTGTTATTGAAGATTCTTAACTTAATCGACATTGTGTAGATTTTCTGCCTTCATGATTTGGAGGGTTGATCTACTGTCGGTAAGGTACAATCTCTGGTGATATAGCAGATAAATTAAAAAATAATTACTTGTGCCATTAACACCTAGCTCAAAATTAGCGTTATCTTCCTAAATTAAGAGTTCTTAATCAGATCCCGCTAATAGCTTAATTGGAAAAGCACCTGACCGGAAATCAGAAATTTTGTGATTCGATTCCCAATGTAGTGAAGATGGAGTAGGATCTTTTTTTCAAGAAATAATTTTAATTCATTAAAAATCTTTCTAACCAGCTTCTAAATCTTAAATTCTTTGCGAGAATATTGGCAACTTTATATTTGGTGCTGCTTAATATTTAGAACAAAAAATTTGTTCTGTTAATGTTAACAAATCTCATTAATTTATCCCACCCGATAATAGCCAATACGCAAAAATTGTATACCTAATAAAACCTATTACCTCTATGTACATTTGGTAACCATGTAAAATTTTCCTGTCAAGTTGCGTTAGATCATTTGGTTTTAATTCATAAAAAATCGTTCTAACCAGCCTCTAAATCTTCAATTCTTTGCGACAATATAGGCAACTTTATAATTGGTGCTGCTTTATATTTAGAACAAGCATTAATTCTGTCAATGTTAACAAATCTCATTAATCTATCCCTCCCGATAATAGCCAATACGCAAACATTGTAAAACTAATAAAACCCATTACGTCGACGTACATTTGGTGACCATATACAATTTTTCTGTCAAGTTGCGTGAGACAATTTGTTCTTAATTTATTAAAAATCGTTCTAACCAGCCTCTAAATCTTCAACTCTTTGTGAGAATATTGGCAACTTTGTATTTGAGGCGAATTGAAAGAGGGTTTTGACACTTAGCGCCCTCGATGGTCATCCAGTGAAGTAAGTAAAACGAGCGCGAAATTCGAAATGTTCAGTTTATAAGAACAAAAGAAGGAGCATATTTTATTCATTAAAGAATATAATTTATATGTTCTACACAAATTTTTATGTTTAACTATTCCCATTTTCATCGAAAACAATTTTTTACCTTAATTTTTTATTTCAATTCAATTTTAAATTGATAATTAATGTCCTTTATGAAAATCGAACAACTTTAAATCCAAATTTATTGGTTCTACCTTACATTTGATCTTTTTCGATGAAAATTTATTGTAGTTTAAGTTTATGGTAGACGGAAAATTTCTTTAGAAACTCAAATAGTTGTTTGGCATTTCATGTATTTTGTGAAAAATCTTTATTTCTCGATGCGAAAAATTAATCTCTTTGGCGGAAAATAAGTTTTCATATGAAAATTTATTTTCTTAACCGAAAATTCATTTTTTTTCTCTTTGGCCGCTAGAGGGCTAGAAATCGGTTGTGATTGTGCGACAGCTCGAGCTTTTTGGAGTCTTTTTTGGACTTTCACCGCAATTCTCTTATTTGTGCGCGCAATATTTCGATTATTAGTGTATTGTTGTGTAATGTAGTGTTCCTCTCAGACTTAATTTCTGTTATTAATCAGTGATAATATCGTTTTAAAATTTTCTGTGTGTTCCGAAGAGTGTGGATCCTATGTGACATCTTAAGTGTTTTTCCCAACTCTTCGAACATAATTTACCCATACTGGCAGATTTAATACTATCCCTGCTCCAATCTGGTTAAAGTATGGAACTTTTTTATTGCGTCAACTTTTTCGAGACCACAAATAAAGAACTACCACAAGCAGTATTCTAACGTAACTGTACCGTAATTCGAGGTACACTGCCCGAAGCGCTTCACTGGTAAGCGGGTTGCGCGTCGACAGGCGTTCTACTTTTTGAAGCTTCAATCACCTCTAAAGTTGCTGAAGTCCATTTATAATTCGATTTTTGACGGTTGGTCTCGACTTGTTTTTATTATTTTTAATTTCTGAAGATGTCTGGATTTTCCTCACAAACGCAGAAAGCTACTACTGATCAAATTTGCAAAACTTGCAGTAAAGTAATTTAAAAACCTGCAAAAGCGAGAATCTGCGCCTCCTGCAATGTTGCCTTTCATGCAAGCTGCTGCTACTTTTATGAGATTGCACAAAAGAAGGGAGGAACCCTATTTGTCTGTGGCTTCTGTCGAGACTGCCTTGCCGATGCTGATGCTTCTGGAGGAGCTTCCTTAATTTCAATAATTGAACTCGAGCCTGCTATTGATGATAAGGAGGACGAGTCATACGAGCTTTCCGACGAGCATGTTCTGAATTCCCAAAATAGGGATTTGCAAGAGGCCTTGACTCGTGCCATCTGTGAATCAAATCACATGGATTGCCTCGGAGATTTTAATATCAATGCGGCGGACATCTCACACGCATGCTAGGCTAGGTTACTTTACATATCACGCTCTCTATCGCTCAGGCAGGTTATCAAAGAACCGACCCGCTCGGACTGGATTTTAGACCTTATCTTTGTAAGCGACGATCTCCTCCTTTTAGATTCGGTAGTGGCCAAGCTATCAAGAGAATTCGACCATGACTTGATTTTCTGCGACATAAACCTAGATCTATCTACGAGACCGAGTGTCTACCGCGTAGGTAGGGACTTTAAGCGAGTAGATCAAACAGCATTGAATGGTTCTGCCCGTTACCTCGCTTTAGAATAGCTAAACTCAGGCCGCCTTGGTTCTCCCACTCTGTAAAGATAATTGCTCGGGCCAGGGACAGAGCTCGTTTCAAATGGCGCACTTCAAAAACTGTCATTGATAGAGATAAATATGTGCTTCCCCGTAACTTCGCAACTAGCTCCCTCCGGCGCGAAAAAATCAGGTATCGGTCTAGACTCTCAGATAGGCTATAGATACCATACCATCAGCAGTGGCCTCAGAGACACTAATCCGCGACCTTCAGTCATTCGCTAGCAACATTTCACCTAACTCCCAGAATACTTTCGTATTCAAGGAAATTGACCTTAGTCATTTGTATCACGCTATGAAATCATTCACTTCGACAGCTACGGGATCGGATGGCATTAATAGTTCTTCAGTTTATCTTTGTGTACCTTCATGCCTTCCTGCATTATTAAATATCATGAATACCTCGTTAAGGCAGGCAAAGTTTCCCTCGGCTTGGGGATCAGGTATTGTTCGTCCTCTTCCTAAATGCGATAGTCCGAAAACATTTGGCGACTTACGTCCAATAACTATTCTGACTTACATTTCGAAAGTTTTGGAGAAGATCTGTCTTCAGCAGTTGATCCCCTTCATTGACAATAACAAAGTGTTACCTCTAAATCAGTCGGGGATTAGAAAGGGGTTTTCGGCTGCAACAACGCTTCTTCACGTTTCGGATGAGATAGGTAGGTCCTCGGACTGTGCAGAGGTAACTCTTCTGGCCTTGCTACTTTAAGTAGTAAGATCAACTAATTTATTTGTAAAATAACTAAGTTAATAGTAAGACTTACTGAGTGAAGTAGTAACGCTTACTATTTGAAGTAGTAAACACAGCTGCTTAAAAGTAGTACCTACCATCGAAAGTTGTAGCGAGAACAAATAAAGTAGTAAGGGCAACTACTACCAATCTTGCGAATAAAAGTAGTAGCCTCAACCACTTTAATAGCAGCGGCATATATTACAAACTAAAATATTTGGGCCTACTACTTTGTTAGTTGTCCCAACCAACTAGTTTTTTCAGTGCATTTCGGCGTTCTCGCGTGCAAAGTTTGGTCAACAGAGAGGCCGTCTTACCTACGAAATCTCATTTCCAGTGTGGAAGAAAATCGGGCGAAAAAGTCTCTTGTCACAAGATCGAACGGAAAATTTTCGGTCCCTTTAGCCCGCACAGCGAAGGTGGAAGCTACTTTCTCATGCTTAGCTCCTCGTTTGTTAAACGATCTTAATGATCCTATTGATACGTATATTGTGCAATCGGTCAGAAATGAAATTATTAAAAAATTGCGAGTGGTCCTCTGAATCCGTTGAGAACCTATCTTGTGCGAGAAAGCTAAACATCGGTGATCTATGTACATTCCCGTATTCTTCGTCCCGTAATGTACAATAATAATTTACGAGTTACGACTGTACAATATTATTATTATTATTTTTATTCATATTAATTTTCTATTTTTTGTTCTTTTGAGTTGGTTAGCGTTAATAAGTAGTTATATAATAGTTAGCATTTAAGTTAGATTGTAGAAGGTCAGGTTGTAAAGTAGCTAAGGCTGAACCTCGGCCTTTTATGCCCACTCGCCTATCTCATTCTGTAAGCTAATGTACATATCCCGCGGAACATAATAAAAATCTATTATTATTTTTATAAGTGAAAATACAACTTTCCCAGTTTTTATTGAAAACAGTTTTTTTTTAGTAATTTTTAAGTTTAATTTTAAACTTGATTTAAATGTTTTCGTATAATTTTTCATGCATAAATATTTCGAGAATAGCTTCTTCTTGATTAAAAATTTACTTTACATATATTTTCACTATTCTAAGGTTTTGAGTAGTATTTTTTTCATTTAAAATTGTTACGATATAAAGGTGATTTGCAGAAGAGGTGGATGAACTATAAAAACAATAAATTTACATCAATATTTTGGTACATTTATCATCTTTTTGACATGAAATGTATATAAAATAAACATGCATTGCACATACATAATAAAATGAAATAAAATTCATACGAATATGGGAGTAATTTTATTAGTTCGGTTGAAATTTGCAAAAAGCATATGGATATATTAAATCTGTGGCCTAATACAAAAATGTATATACAGTTTCTGAGTATTAAATTTCGAGTCCATCATTATAATGGAAGTGAGTATCGGCAGCAATCAATCATTTAGTTTTGAAGGATAAAAACCTATGAAATGAGTTTTAAACGAAAAGGATGAGTTCTCGATATAATTGTTCACTTTCGAACCAGCAAAAAACTTATCCTTTTCTTTTAAAACTTGTAGGCTTTCACATAAAGAATTACTAATGGCTTAAAATTTATATTTTCCTGTCGAAATTTCAACCGAAATCTGTTTTTCAATGAAATTTCAATACTTTTTATTCTTATTTTTATTTTCCATTTCAGAATTCATCTCTTTTCAGTAGAAATTTCATGTTTGCTGGATTGAAATGAAATTTACTGGTTCAAACGTGAACAATTTTATTGAAAACTTATTATTGGGTTAAAATTGCATTTTAATTCAAGAAACATGAAATTTTTACCAAAGAAAAATGAAGTTTCACAGGGAAAATAGAAACTGGAATAAACAGCATTTAAATGTCAATAAATAAACATTTCAGTTCAACTTTAAGCAGAGAAATTTAAATTTTAAATTAGTCGTCGATTTATTATAAAAGCCGGAAAATTTTAAACAAAAAGGATGAGTTCTCGATAAAATTGTTGACTTTTGAACCAGTGCATTCCATTTTAAAGCCAGAAATATGCAATTTATACTACAAGTCCATTTTTAAATGAGATAGACTAAACAAAACAAAAAGAAAATTCACAAATGTAAATTCGTTTCTACTCACGTATTTCTTCCACATTATCTGCAGTTTCACCATAATCCACGACGCCACTGTATGGAACCTTTCTGTAATGTTATTTGACCAAGTTATACCTCTATTATTTAGGCACTGTCACTTACGGAAATATTCATCGTTGGTTCTGAAGCACTTTCACATTCTTGAGAATTTTAGAATGAAGAACCCTCATTCATAAAAACTAAAAAGGAAAACAATAGCAAAAAATTAATATAAAAAAGTATACTTGCAGTATCCTTATCCCAAATTGAACGCACAACATTTCATACAATTACAAGCACAAAATTATTTACACTTACGTATATTTTCTTTATTGCTCGAGATCTCATTACAATTTTCACCAACAATCTCTTCCAAATTACACAAGTATTCAGGTAACTTGGCGGAGTTTGCTTCATTCAGAAAGAAATGGAAATTAATAACAAAAAGTCTACAAGTACATTTATAATAACTGTGCTTACGTACACTTTAAATGCTTGTATGAGAAGAATTAGAGAAGGAAGTTACTTCCTTACCTGTCGTATTATTTATTTCCGAAATATCCCTTTGCGGTTCAAGAGTAATTTTTGTACAAATCGTAGGCAATGCTCCTGGTTTCAAATGTTTCCTCACTCTCGAATCATAAGAACAGAAACTGTCTTCTGTAAAGTGATCGGAGCACGACACATTATACGAGGCAGGTATCCAGTCTTCCCGGCCTATTATCTTTAACCATTCTTGGCACAGTATTTTATCTCGTGGAAATCTACATAACAAATTATTAAAATTAAATAGCAATCTTGTGTTTACAATAAAAAAAACAATATTCTTGCATAGTATGCACTTCCAAATGTATAAATGTACATAGGTTAAGAATAATAATAGAGGTTATGTTTACTTACTTGTGTAAAGTCACATTTTCGTGACTTTGCAATTTTCCAAAAATTACATATCTCCCGTGTAGAAATTCAAATGGGGAACTAGTATGGTTCCCGACCATTCGACCCCACTTTAAGTCGGGGGCTAGTCGGATCATCTGACTAGTCCCCGACCAGTAGCGTCACGGTAGATTAGTCGGGGACTAGTCAGGTGACCCGACTTATCCTAGTCGGAGCCTGATCGAGTACTAGTGGGTATCATATGATAATACATCCACGTGGAATATTAAGCAAACTACCCAAAATTTGTGGAACATCCTCTAAAAGTTTGTCAAAATACTTATTATTTACGGAAATCTCCATAATCCTTTTTTAAATATTTAAAAGTGCTCAAATTTACCCAATATTTAATGGGGAACATATCTTACACTTAAAAATGCATAAATTTATGTAACTAAAATTTCCCAAAATTTGTGAAATATTAATCTTAGAAAAAAAATTCAGCTGGAACGCAGCAATGTAAGAGCTTTACTCTGAAGGAACTGCCGTGTTGTTCACGGTAGTCTCTACTCCAGGTAATTATGCTTCGTTACGTGTTGCCTGCTGTCTTAAACACTCGACACGTCACTTCTGTTGCGCGAGAGGCGGCACGTGGCGCCCTTGCGGATTTTCTTTAAAGCTACCAGTCCAGAACCGCAAGACTCAAATGAAGGTGGTAACGAAATATGAACTGTACTGTGCTTAATAGTTTACTACCAGGATACTGTTCTTCAATGATTAATCAAAAACTTTTTCTCTTTCCAATTTCAACTACATGAAGGATTAGACTTTATTTACATATGGCAAACCTTTCAGATCAATTGAAAAATAAGCATCTCTACAAATTTAGAGTCTTATGACTTTCGGCACACTTTTCACCTACATCTATATGTATGTTTTCTAATATGGATTTTCTTAAAATTCCATACAAAGGTATTTATAAATTTTCCTATAAATTCGCAATTTTCTAAAAAATACTACAAAAAAATAAGATTACGTCTTTTTGAAGATTTTGATCGTTGTTTTTATAAAAAGTTGATTTTCGTACAAAATTATTAACTTAATAATTATTTATTAAGTATATTTGAGATGAATTTAACATTAATAAATCTTTTCTCCAAAAAGCGGTGCAAAATTATTATTAAATATATTCTTAGTGTTTTAGAATAAAAAAATCATTACGCTTTTTTAGGTATTACTTCATTTGATAAGACCTCGCCGAAAACTCAGACATTAGAATAACCCGATCAGAGCCCCACTAGCTCCCGACCAGAGCCCGACTAGCCCTTGACCAACCACCGACCAGGCCCCGACTGAAATTTTGACAAAATAAAAGACCAACTGGTCCCCGATTAGTCCCCGACTGGGTACTTTGTCAAAATCAATAACCCGACTAGCCCCCGACTAGTGCCCGACTTGTAATAGAGCCAAATGGGGTTATTTCCACAAGGGCTCCTCATGCTCAGAATTAAAATTGGAAAGGTCACTTTTATTAATTAATACACTAAAGAGCAACAAAATTTCACGTTCTGTTTACACTCCACTGTTTACACGGCTCTATCTGACATTATTACGCATGCTCTGAACCGAGGTGCACTGGATGACCATTGAGGGCTCTATATGTCAAAACCCTCTTTCAATTTGTCTCAAGCCATCTCGTATCCAGTGAATATATATCAGTGGTATGAGCGCATACCACTGACAAGGGCTCTGCGGTGTTTCCGCTTGCCTAGGGAATAGTTAATTTATTGTCATAATTTATTTTACCCCATAGTTCAAAAACCATTCATTATTTAAAACCATATGAAAGATTGAAAGCTTATACATTTTATGTAGCTTTTTTGTGGTGAAGGTGAAGTGTATGGAGTTGAAGGCTACTTAACTGCCCTTGAGTAAAGCTAGTATAATATTAGTGTATTTTTAGTTATGCGTTAATATTTTAGTTATTATTTTCTATCCACATAAACATTAAAATAAACGGTGTTAGTTAAATCCGACTTTTAATCTTTTTATAGGTATTGCACTGATTCAATCTATTTTTTACGAAGGATTTGAGAACGAAAGAAAGAAAACCTGTCGAATATTCGAGATTTTTCGAGATCCTTGGAACAATAAAATGTTGAACAATCAAACTTTGGGTTAGGAAATCATTATTTTCACGCAAATATTAATTTTGCGAAAGACACAAATTAGCGAGTAGCAGATTACAACATATGAGCGATGTGAATCGTTTACAGATTTATTTTTGTACTCACATTTCTGACATAGAAGAACTCTCGAACCCAACAACGTTTTCGAAGGGCCACGTCTTGATGATGGTGAACCTACATTTTGCAAAATACGTCGCGAATTGGAGAAAAATGCAGAACTAACTGAGGTGTACTATGTGTTTTCTATAACTTTATTTGTGATCAACCACCAGGCTAGAGATGGGGAGTAACCATCAGATGACCCATGTCCGGTAATCTGACGGCCACCTGACCGAATATGTGTTAATAGTGGAAATCGTATCATTACGCGAAAAATTGAAATAATATCATTGTTTTAAACTACAGAAAACCTTTGCTTTAGTGAAACAAAATTTGTTTTTAAAAAACAGAGAAGGAAAAAGAATAAGTATTCAAAAAGTAAACGTATCTCGTTACTCTCAACGAACATAACCTATTAATCGTGGATGGTTTTCGTACCTAGAAAACTAAAAATCAAATTTTATTTTTAAAAAAAGCTAAAACGATGAATTTGTGTAAGTTTTACGATCCATAAAATTTTTAATAAAACTTTGTTTAGAATTTTCTTACATTATGGCATTTTTAATTTACTATATTTATTATATTTTGCAGATTATATTTTTATTTATTCTTGGAATAAATTGAGTGATAATAAATAAAAATCAGAACGCGCGCAAAAAATCACAGGTTGAAATAAAACAATGGAAAAATAGTTTAATATTTCACAATTTTTGTCTTAAATAATAAAAAGAAAAGCAATATAATTTCGTTCAATTTAACTTTTTTTTAATGTGAAAGTGAAGTGTATAATGAATCTTATTAGAGTCCTTTATTTCAAATTTGATATTTGAAAGCTTTCTTTTTGATTTGTAGAAATTGACAATTACAAAAGCTTTACGATAACTTACAATTAGTTAGATTTAAATTTTTAGGAAAGAAACAAATCAAATTTTCCTTATAAACTTGTACACGTTCTGAATAATTTGTGTTGGTTAGGTCCGATAACTATTTATAAGATAATTTCCGCTTTTTCAAAAATGCTCGGTCAGATAGTCAGATGACGGGAAATCGGTCAAATGCCCGAAGCGGTCGGCGTTTGATTCACTCGCCATCTCTACACCATGCTAGCTGTCACCTTCACGCCATCCACGGTATCGGGACGCCCTTCCTTATCGACCGTAGGTCAAGAGTATGATTCTCAAAGGCCAATGCCTCTTTTTCGACATTGACTTTTTGATGAGACTATCATCAATTAATAGTGCGTCAAAAATAATTAGACGCGTCTCCCGAATTTTGTGGTCCCTTCTAAGAACTATGAGGGTTTGTAAATTACATTAGCCAAGGGGGTTCAAGGTCTCCCGGTTCCCGCACATGTACTTCCATCAAGCTCCACCGCTCCAGTGGTAAAGAGCCTAGCTGGTGACCACGCTGCCGTGGGTTCAAATTTTTTTGTCAACTTTTTTTTCGTATTGTAAACATGTCAAATAATAACATTTGATACTATCTCGACGATTAAATTATTTTTTCAAAAATATTACTAGGAAATAAATATCATGAAAAAACTTTTCGAATCATTTATTTGTATAATCGTGATTTATTTTCCTTCACATATTCACGGGTGGTAGCCGTCACAAATTCGTACGTAGCTGGGCGACGCTCTGTTCACTGCAGCGACGAAAGAAATGAGAATCAGCAAAAGATTAGGCAGTTTTCAATTGGAAAGTAAAAACAAAAAATGTGAATACAATTTTGAAATGTATTGCTGGGTAACTTGATAAATTTATCATTTATAAGTAAAAGTCGATATTCGCAATTTTTTTATTTTGGAATAATTATAAATGTGAAAAATTGTACAATATCCAGAGTAGTTGTTGAACGTCTTGACAAGCTTGCAATTTACAAATAAATTTGCTGAGAGCCCAATTTCGAAATTTCATAGTTTTTAAATTCATTTCTGGGTAAATTGACCAATTTTATTATTTATAATCCAGTTATAATTTCGAGCTGGGTAAATTTACAAATTTAAGCACATTAACAAATTGGTTTATGTATAAAATTTGTGCGTTTGCAGATGTTACCTGCAAAAAGTATCTCAATATTTTGTAGAAAATTGGATTCATATGTTTTGTTTTTATTTCCCAATTGAAGACTGCCTAATCTTTTGCTGATTCTCACTTCTCCTTTCGCTATAGTGAACCATGCATCACTTGGCTACGTGATAACGTATGACGGTTATCACCAGCAAATATGCAAAGAAAAATAAATTACGATTATACAAATAAATTATTCGAAAAAGGTTTGCATCGTATTTATTTCCCAGTAATATTTTTGAAAAAAGTAATTAAATTTCCGGGGAAGCATTTAAAATTATTATTTCAAACGTTTACAATAAGAAAAAAAAGTTGACAAAAATATTTGAACCCACGGCAGCGTAGTGACCAGTCTGGCTCTTTAACACTGGACCGTCGCACAGTGCAGCGAATTAAAAAATTGGGGGTTCAAAATGATTCCGAACCTACAATTTTCATCCGATTCCGTCTTTTTTTTAAATTAGATCTGATTAAATTCTAAAGAGGTCTGTCGAGGGCGATTTTGCTAAACAGGCTCTGTTTGTTTATTATTCAAGTTACAAAATGTAAAAAAACCATAATTTTTCATATTTGAGCTGTCTGTTCTGTAGAATTTATTGATTTTACCTCAAAAAGCTGAAAAACTGATAGATTCACAATCGATTAACAAATCCTAATAACTTAGATGAATTTCGTGCTATTTGTTCAATTATTATAAACAAATTTATGAACAAAATCAATTGTTGATGTTCATTGAAGCCCGTGAAATCGATTGCAATTAATGTTTCGTTAAAATCCAACACTAAAGTATAATTTCTCTATTGTTATGAACAATTTTCATAAACAAATCTAATAAATCTAATAAATAAACGCCTCTGTATATATAAAATGCATGTTTTCTGCGAAATCATTAGGCTTGCCTTAAAAAATGAAAATTCCTTGACATAAATGGACAATCAAAATATTTACCATTGTTATAAACAATACTTATTAACAGATGAATTAAATTGTCACTCTTTAATAGAAAAAATCCAGTTTTTTCATAATTGTTCATTTTATCCCTAAGTTAATATTCTGATGGAGGAAACTGACGTTTGACAATATTTTTCATTTTTATTAACAATTCTGCTCAACAAATGCATTTAGTAGACGCTTTCATATAGAAAAAATCTGTTTCTTGATGAAATGTTGATTATATCATAAAAATGAAACTCCTACGACTCAAGAGTCGTTTATAATGAAAGTTGGAAAAATAAAAAAATCCAATTGATACGTGCGTGAACTTCTCAATGTCCTTCCAAAAAACAGCGTAGAAATTGAACGTGGAGTGACGAGAAAAATGTGAGAACCGGAACAAGTATAAAACAAAACAACTGGAAATCGCTTGTATCTCTTGATTTTCAGTTGTTTTGTTTTTCATTTGTTCCGATTCTCACATTTTTCTCGTCACTCAAATTTCAATTACTACGCTGTTTTTTTGGAAGGACGTTGAAAAGTTCACGCGCGTATCCATTAGATTTTTACGTTTTCCTAACTTTCATTATTTACGACTCTTGAGTCGTAGGAGTTTCATTTTTTATGATATAATCAACATTTCATCAAGAAAGATATTTTTCCTATTTGAAAGCAAAACTGCATTTTATCTGCATTTTATGAAATGAAGATTTGTGAATACTTTGTTTTATTGTTCTTCTTGTGGTATTATGAAGTTTTATCAGTTGTAAATTTAAATAATTTCTTTCCTAAGTTTCAGTCTAAAAAAAGTAAGAAAAAGCTTTCAATAACATATCAACATTTAGGGTCAGGAATTCGGAATATCTGCTTTTAGATTTCTCTATTAAATTCGTTTGAGTTTGCCCGGGAGAAGACCTTCAGCTGATATCTACCGTATTAACACGCAAGCCTTGCTGGATCACACAGTATTTCGCTTGATGGAAACACCAGGAATCATGCCTCCAAATTTAGTTGACAGACCTAATTTTTCAATTAGTTTAACTTCAAAGTATGGATGTGATGAAACATCAGCACATAATCCATAAAACCAGTCTTTTACTGAACCTAGTAAATCTGATTCAAGCATCTTAATTTTTTCGATGGCTCTGCTAGCTTTGGAGATGATATACGGAAACTGGTAGATGTTTGTCGATTTGGAAAAATCTACTTCCTGCGTCATCAAGACTTTGTAGAATCATGCGATTCTGCTACGTAAAGGAAACAAAGTGGACTAACATCTCTGAGGTAAAGCAGATTCAAGCAGAAATCGATTAACTCACGCCAACAACAATTAATTTATGTCGTAATCGGAATCGTTGCAACGTCACGCATAAAATGATAATGTCCATGGTTGACGGAAAGGTTTGCCAAGCAAATTGCGTATCGCATAGAATTCTGAAAATGGACAGCCAAGTTAGCCGATCAAAAATACAAAATAAGGGATGTGAAGAAGAGAATTCAAAAAGAAGGTTGGGAGAAAATGGGCCTCATCGTGGATGTTCCACAACATGCGACTGGAACATCTAATAATGGAAATACTGCTTGACGATTCTTTGAAGATCCTGAATTTACTTCGAGTATTACCGGGGTTGAAAAAGTATTAATTAAAAAAATTTGATCTTATTTTAAAAGCTATTGCATCAGGAAAGAGAATAGATCTCATCAAATTTGAAAATATTTCCAGCAAACTGCAAAACTTTACGTCAGCTTATATAGTTGGTTCTATATGCCTGTGGCAGTACAAAAGATCCTCATACATGGCGCTGAGGTAATTGAAAATGCAATATTGCCTATCGGCCAATTGACAGAAGAGTCCCAAGAGGCTAATAACAAGATTTTCAAGAGGATAAGGTAATTAAATACCCGTAAAATCAGTCGGATTGCAACCAATGAAGATTTGTGTTACAAGTTGTTAATCAGGACTGATCCCTACATACACAACTTCAGAACCCTTAAGGAAAGGCTCCCTCGTCCCATGGACGCACAATTTCAGGATCTGCTGATTGCGGATGATTGAGACAAGAATGGGCAATGCTGCTGAATACCAGAATTTTTCGTCCAAAAATGGTTAAGCCTCATGGTTCAAGGTAACATTAATTATTGAACCCAAAAAAAAAACAGATTTTTTCTATACGAAAGAATTATTTTAAGAATGTATTGATCATAATTGTTTATAACAATGGAAAATGTTGTTTGATGTCAGTATATTTCGTAGGAGGTTCATTTTTTATGATTTAATCAACATTTCAGCAAGAAAGAGATTTTTCCTATTTGAAAGCGTCTATTAAATGCATTTGTTGATCAGACTTGTTAATAAAAATAAAAAATATTTTCAAACGCCAGTTTCCTGCATCAGAATATTAATTTAGGGATAAGATGAACACTTTTGCAAAAAAATTGATTTTTTTCATCAAAGAGTGATCATTTTATGCATTTTTTAATCAGTATTATTTATAACAATGGCAAACATTTTGATTGTATATTTCTGTCATGGAATTTTCATTTTCGAAGGCGAACCTAATGATTGCGCAGAAAAAATGCA
>NC_046663.1:144642847-144644792 GCF_010883055.1 Belonocnema kinseyi
TATGAAATTTGTTTATATCGATCAAAAAGATTATTCTTTAGTATTATAAGATGTTCGGTTTTTTGATCAGTGCAGTAAATATATGAAGATGTTTGTTTTGCGATCTACTGTTCTTCAAGTTTATTTATAAAACAAGTTTCGCTTCACTAGGTGGAGCCTCTTCAGATTAGATTTTTTGTATCATTACTTTTATTATCAGATAAAGAAATTCCTAATGACGTAGAATATTTCTTGAGTTTAGAAAACAAAATCTGTACTAGCATCACTAATAAATGTAAACTCATCAAAGATACTTTAGCAAATGTAGAAGAAAAAATTAATCTTATTGCAAGTGAAAAAGGAATCGAATTTAGATCCAATATTTCCAACAGGCTTTTGCTGTATTTAAATAATAACTATGGTAACAACATTGCATCAGAGATTGAAATTCTTGGAATTAAAACAAAACAATTTATGTCAGAAAATCAAGATATTATCATTACAAGAGCCGATAAAGGTAGCACTAGGGTGTTCATGAACAAGAATGAGTATCGTGATAAATGCAATATTATCTTATTAGATCAGGATACTTACATAAAACTTCAACAAGATCCAAGTAATAGTATTAAAAATGACCTAAATTTTATGATCGGTAGATTCCAAAAAAGTAAGTACATCAAGAAAGACATAGCTACATGTTTAAAAAGCTACAATTCAGTTGCTTCAAAATTTTACGGATTACCTAAAATCCATAAACAAGACAATCCTATGAGACGAATCACTTCTTTTTCTGGTTCTCCATTACTATCTTTATCAAAATTCGCTAATCTACTCCTTCAAAAAATTATTGGAGAAAGTAACACTTATGTAAAAAACAGTTAAGATTTGATTGATAAAATTAAAACGTTTCACATACCAAAGAACTATAAATTGGTTTCACTTGATATAAAATATCTTTTCACTAATATTCCAAAAGATTTAGTTCTAAAACCATAAAAGTAAATTGGTATAAAATGAGAAAACTGACAACATTGCCAGTTAAACAGTATTTAGAACTTGTTGAATTTTGCATAGACAATTCCTATTGCAGTTTTCAAAACGATTTTTTTTAAGCAGAAATTTGATACTCCTATGGATTCCCCGTTATTTGGTGCAATTGCAGATCTAGTTATTAAAAAACTGGAGCAAGATGTATTAAAAGGTTTGCCTTTTGATTATATTTTCTTCTACAGGTATGTGGACCATATCGTTACATGCGTGCATGAAGATAATATTAATCAACTTTTACATTCTTTTAATGCATATCATCCCAGAATCCAGTTTACTATCGAAATCGAAGAGCTTGATAGACTCCATTTTTTGGACGTTACTATCATTCGAGAAAATAATAAACTTATTACAAACTTGTACCGTAAAGACACTACGAGGGTCGTTCAATAAGTCCTTAGAATGACCAACATATGGCGCGCGAATCGCTCCAAATCATCTGTTTTCAGTCAGCAACACTCCCGACTAGATATATGGTGCAGTCACAGTCCACATCTTCTGAGTTTGCGTGTTTTTATAACCAATTGAAAAAAAAAATTGTTTGTTAAGAAAAATGAAAAAAAACGAGTTCAGAGCGGTAATCAAACATTTTCATTTAAAGGGTTTTACTCCATATGAGATAAAAAATGAATTGGACTCAGTTCATGGCACATCTGCCCCTGCCTTAGCAACGGTTTATAACTGGGTAAATGAACTTAAGCGTGGTCGTACATCAATAAGTGACGAACCGCGTTCAGGAAGGCCCGTAGAAGCAAGTACTCCCAAAATCATCAATAAAATCCACGATATGGTGTAGAAGTATAGAAGATTAAAAGTCCGTGAGTTAGCTGAGGCCACAAGGATATCTATAGGTGCAGTTGTTTCAATTTTACATAAAAAATTAGGCATGAAAAAGCTATCGGCAAGATGGGTGCCGCGT
>NC_046663.1:144644892-144649551 GCF_010883055.1 Belonocnema kinseyi
GCTATCTAAGGATGGTACTATAGAACGCCACCTCAAGGTAGGCCTAGTGGCGCCATCTCTTGGTCAGGCCGGAAACTTATCAATCCACCCTCGTATAGTAGAGAGCGTGCCATAGTGAGGGTGGGGTCCCGAGTATCCGAGTCTGACATTAAAGTTGATTTTCGTGTAACTCCGAGCAAAAATTATTTGGGTTGTTTTTGATACAGATCTCAATTAAGTCATAAGTATTAGTATTGGAGTAAAACGATTTTTTTCAATAATAAATAGTCAAAAACATGGCCTAAAATTTGCGGAATCGCAAGAATATTAGCTAGTTGCTAGAATATTATTCTGTAAAAACTTTTATTGATAATACTGTTTTATAGCTTGTTTTTACAATAGAACCATGATGATGGGCAAGTAACGATGTTTCATCTTAACCCCTGTTTTTCCCAGTGTTTCCCAAAATAAATACCTTTTTTGAAACGTCGGCTAATTAATTTAAATAACATTCAAGAGTTCCATTTTATACATTCTCTGTTCATTCTCTTAAGAAATATACAAAAAAATTTGAAACAAAAATATTAATCAGTACATTTCTTACAGTAGTTTACACACGCTGGGGTAAAAAATCACCCATGTGACATTTATGTTATTATTTTAAGGTGTGACAGTTAAAGGCTAAAATTGCAAAAAATCATACAATCCTTCAACGTTTTGATGATATCGCCTGATATAACATGAAATTTATTCCTAACCTCAGAATCTCAAAAAGGTAACATCAGCAATGGGATGTGAAAAAAATATCAAATGCTTCAAAAGAATATTACTTAATGTTAATGTTCCTATTAATAAAAAATAATAACTGAAACATTAAATTATATTTTAAAATATACCAATGTTATACTAACCTCATTCAGAATCAGATAAGTAACATTTAACTCCTAACTGTCGGCATGAGGTTGTGAGGTGGAGGAAGACTGCCCTTCTAGAAATTTCTGATAGAACTTTCTTTCCGAAGCTTTCCATATCTTTCAGATCCTTTCCGAAATATGCGTCGGAAATTCTATTCAAAAATCCACCATCATTTTCTTTCAGACTTTATCAGAAAGTGTCTCAGGGGTATCTTTTCGTTTTTCCCGATCTTTTCTGAAACTGTCCCGCGCGCATTTTTATTAGTTTCAAGCAGATTACATCAGAAAACTAAATTATGTAATGTTGCTTTACAAATCTTGTTTAATAGAACTTTTCATGTAATTTTGATGTAATTGTAAATAAAATGTTAAAATGAAAATATAGCAAATGATTATAAGGTACAAAATTATTCATTTAACTTTCAAAATTTAATAATTTTATGAATTAAATAATTTTCTCAAAATTAGAACCGTTTAATAATTTTGATAGTTAGTGAAAAGTTTTTAGATAAAAGGAATTATTTTTTAAACCTAGTTTAAATCATTATTTTGTTTGTTTGAATTATTATTAACTTTTTAATAATAATAATTTGCGGGCAAAAAATAATATTTATTGTTAATATTAATAATAATTCTTATTAATAGTTCATAATTTTTTAAATAACATCTGGTAAAAATAAATGGGACATTTCTGACAAAATCTGATAGAATACTAGTGAGACCCTCTTGATAAGATCTGATAGAATTATATTGCGGCAAATTTTTGAAAAGAAACTAAAAAATTCGGATGCAGATTTCGGAAAGAATCTGATAAAATCTGAAAATAATATTTTTCCGACTGTTTCAGAATCTATCAGAAGTTTCTTTTCAGAATCTTTCCGATATTTTGGGCAGGTTGGTATAGGAGAAGCGCTGACTCATATTATCGACTTCGAATACGATTCAATTATGATTTCCAACAATGATACAAAAATTCTTACGCATACTTGACTGAACGGCGCTCAGTGGCTAAGGTTGGCGTACGTATTTAAAATTCAAGTACAGACGCACAACGTAGCCAATGAACGTCACTAAAATCCAAGCAAGTGCACATCAAGACAGCTCCGTTGGGATAATTGACTACACAAAGGCACGTGTAACATTCGATTAATATCTAGCACACTGAAGCCTCGTGTCACACGCGTGTAGCTATCAAAGAAGGAACAATCGTGACTATTTTACACTGCTGCCTAACCTATTGATGCCTCGTTTCACATGGGTATATCAATCAAAAACGAATATCGTGACAATCAAACTCGACAATATCGTTTAGAAATTATATAATAAGGATGATGAAGATCTTCCTTCTCTAGAAAATTACAGAGCGTACATTTTTCTCGTGGATCTATTATTGGGCTTTTTGTATTGGCGAATATTTTAATAATGTTCGTAGACGCCATTCGAATTTGCGCTAAATTTCTTTTGTAGAAAAATTGCGGAATTTTGTTTTTGAGCAAGCCGCGACTCAAATCATTCCAATCTACATAAGTGCGCGTATGCGAAAGAATCGAATCTAATTGAGCGATCCAGTTGTATTTAATATCCTTAGTAGGGTAAGGGGGAGTAGCGCCGACCAGTAGCGCAAAGGTGATTTTTCTTATAGCATGGCTATTATTTAACAATTTTAGTTTTACTTTGCATCAAATAAATCTATTTCATCAGAGAGATAGTGTTACTTACTAAGATCTTGAAAATTGACGTTTCAAAAAATAATTATATAGAAAACAGTTTTTACCACGAAAAAATGGAAGTTTTGCTGACAGAAATATAAAGTTTTCAACTTTAATGACAATACTTACAGTCTAAAAACTTGATATCTTGACAGATAAAACAATATTACACAATCTAATTATCTTAATTAGATGTAATTCATGTCCAAAATATATTAAATCTCATAAATAATTGAGGTGTGGCCAGGACACATGGTTAGGTGACACATGTGTCACAAGTTTCGTCGATAAATGATCGGCAATGTAGAAAAACCACTTACCTTGAGGGCTACATGGAAGAATCTATTAAATATTATGATTATGAATCCCGGTGGTATGTAGGTTTCCTGTATTGGTACGGTAGAAACATTGCGTAAAGTCCGTTTCTAATAGAACGTCAAGGAATAAAAGGTTATATTACAGCTTTCTCTGTTTTGATTCAAAGTAACTTATTCTTCTTGTAGGATATATTTAAAGGTAATTTTTGCAGTACATAAAACACCACAGAATCAAACCATCACACTTTCTTACCTTTAAATGTTCTGATTTTTATAAAACGCTGCAGCCGGCTTTGCCCTCAGGTGAAGGGCAAAGCCGATTAAATGCTTAAATGTTAGAAAAATCATTGACTGTTAACAGGTAGGCGTTGCCCCTCTTACCCTACGTCTATTTAGAAAAGTTGGAACAAACAAAGTTTTCGAATTCTATGGTCGTTTATTTTCAACAATTTTACGAGTCAATTCAACGCCATTTTTAAGACTGACATCAATACATGATTCAGGCCGAATTCAAGTCTGATCGCCAAATCTTGCGTGCCCCTCGGTAGATGGAACAGATCCTTATAGAATTGAGATTGTAATTTTTCCAAGGTTTTCAAATAAAGCGGACCCCAAACCTGCGCTGCATAAAGTAATGTGTTCAGGCTCAATGAATGAACAATTTTTTCAATTTATTCAAGATCGTTACATTACATTCTAGCTATAATCCCTAAAACAGAGGAATTTGCAATTGTTCCCTTACTCTCTGCCGTGTCCGAAGTTTTTACAAAAAGGGCAGTTCTTCAAAGTGTAGCCCTAGAAAAGTGAAATAACTTACTATTTATAGAGGTTTACCTGCAAATTTTACGTTAGTAATTTTCTTATCTATCCACCCGCGCTTAAAAATAATTTCTTTCGTTTTATTTACGTTCGCTACCATTTTATTTAAAGCACAGTTTTCCAGCAGTGCCTTCACTGACCGATATAAATTCAGTAAACTCCGCATCTACCCTTACAGACAAGGCTGCTTTATCGTACGAATTTGGTACAAACTTGATGAATTTACTACTAAGGCCTAATATATATATAATTAAAAATTTGTCATAAGGACAACCGCAGGATTTCGCCGGCAGCGGGTGCTAATCTGGAAAATTGCACCCGCTTCCAGCGAAATCGCGGTAAAATTTCAGCCACAGCCACGTCTCACGACCGTGAAATAGGTGGTTACAGTCTGTAAAGGAATCAATACGACGATCCAGCAAAAGCCTCGTGCACCCTAAGAACACCGAGCGACCCAAGAACAACCGCCTTCTGCATTTTTCCCGCAAGTGTTCTATCATATTGTTGACAGGCAGGGATGCTTTTTAGGCCATTAGCAAGTGAAAGCTTGGCACCTCCAACAGCGCCGATGATAAGGACGATCAGTTTAACAGAATATTCCGGGTACAATCGTTGCAACTCCCTTATAAGGCCTCGATACCTCTCTTTCTTTTCATTCTCTTTGATTATGATGTTTTTGTCAGCTGGTGCTGAAAATTCGATTACAAAAATGGTTCGCTTCTCGAAGTCAAGAAGAACCATGTCAGGCCTCGAGTGAGCAACAGAAACAATTGTTCAGAATATAAAGTTCCAGTATATGCGGCACTTCCCATTCTGTAGAATTGACTCAATTTCCCTAGGAGCATTTAGAGGAGCGATATTAAGGTTAATGCCATAGGAGTGACAGAGATGGTAATAAAGCACTCTTAGTGCCGCATTGTG
>NC_046663.1:144649651-144652507 GCF_010883055.1 Belonocnema kinseyi
TACTAGACTAGAACACCGCTATGAGAAATGTATCAGCCTTGGAGGAGATTATGTTGATAAATAAAAAAAAAATTCTTAAAAACGTTGTTTTTCTTGGTCAGGACGGAAACTTATCAATCCACCCTCGTACAAGGGGTATTAGTTGAAATTTGCCGGTTTTTTCAATAAAGAAAACACTTAATCCTCAAGGGAATCTCAAAAAAATTTTATGTAAAGTATTGACCATTGGATTCTACACATTTTGTGCATCTTTCAGGTAAATCATGGATACCATTCTAAAAAAACTTTTTCTCTTTCAAGGCAAATCATTCGACGAGCCATTTTTCAACTTCTTCAAAACTGGCGAAGCGCTGCTCTGTGAGTGAGTGTACCATCGATGAGAAAAGGGGATACTCGGATGAGGCGAGGTCTGGTGAGTACAACGGGTGCGATAATATTTCCTAATTCAATGCTTTTAATGTGTTCTGCACCACTTTAGAGGTATGAGACGGTGCGTTGTCATGTTGTCGGTAGCGATCGTGCAATCTGTTCAATTGTTATAAACAAATTTATGAACAAAATCGATTATTGCTGTATATTAAAGCCTGGAAGTTCTTTTCATCACGTTTTTCCACGCAAAATCGAGTAAAATTAATGTTTCGTTGAAATCAAACACTAAAGAATAATATATGAAGATATTTCTTTTTCGATCTACTGATCTTCAATTTTATTTATAAAGCAAGCTTTTGCTCCACGACGTGGAGCCTGTTCAGGTTACATTTTTTGTATCTATATCTCCTTACCAATTGTGAACCATTTTTTTTAATCGTGGGCCAACACAAAGTGTTGTTCGCTATTTCAGGAGAATGACATTCTACGTCACAACACGTGACTATATATTCTAGCTTTCTTAGCCTGAGCACAGATGGCCAATGGCGCATATTTTTAAAACTTGAGAGGTATTTCTACATTTGTGTATTTTTTAATTAACAATTGTTTGTCGATAAAATGAGACTGTGGTATATTTTACTTAGAAATTCAACATCGGATCTTTTGTTGACAGAGTTTATATTCTTTACAATATAAAACATTTCTTTAAAATTTCTTTTTTTATTATGCCTTTCATGACTTAAAATTTTAGTTTTTGAGAATGAAACATGGTGATCATGAACATGTGAGTGATCAACTAATGCAGTACCTTTTGCATCATTTTTGCAATCGTTTTTATGTACTTTGATACTAGTTTCTATATATCGTTTGGTTTGTCCTATGTAAACTAAACCACATTTGCACGGAATGCTATATATTACGTGTATTTTTTGATTAAAAGGAGTAATATTTTTGTTATTGTAAAAACATTTATACAAGTATTTTTGGCATGTAAACATTACTTTGATGTCATATTATTTAAAATTTTTTTGAAAAATCTGGAGAGTTAACTAGCGAAAGGCAAAACAACAATTTTTTTGTAATCGAACGTTTGTGAACTTGGGACTGTATAGGGGAAGGTGGGACGAGACGGTGCCCAAAATCTTTGGCGCTAATTAAGTTGTAACCCGCAAGAACTTGCGAACTCATTTTTCAGAAATTAAGTATTGAGTACTGTAGGTTAGTTGGGGCGATATGGAACACGCGGCGGGTAAAATAGAACGCATGGTGGGGCGGTACGGAACAATTGGAATGTCAATTTTAATTTGTAAATAATTTTTGAAAATTAAAAAAAAGTAACCTAAAAATCAGAATTTATGCCATGGAACACCAACTGGAAGAGATATAATATTAAAATACGTATTTTAGGCAGAACATAACCTACTAACAATCTTCCTTTTATAATTTCGCATTTTAATAACTTAAATCATGTACTTTATCACTTTTTATTTGTTACAAATATCTCGCAACTATCCCGACTGGCGACAGGCTACACTGACAGTGACTGACAGTGACTCCGACAGGTTAAGATCTCGGATGTTCCGGTGTTTCATTCCGCCCCATTCAGGTACAATTTACATAAAATAGCAATTCTTTTTGCACTTGCCACCACTCATTAGACTTATTTTTATTTGATAAATTAATATCAAACTTAAAGTGTGAATATTTTTCCAGATATAGTAACGTTCTATTTTACCCGTCTGTTGACGTCGGGCTCTACCTTCCCCTACTTATATTGTCGATATTTTCTATGCGCCTATGAATGAATTTGTTTATGAATTTAGTTGGAAAATCATTATCTTTTAAAATTTCTTTAACTTTAAGAATATTGTCGTTTCTAAATTTGGGATCTGATAATTTAATAGCCCTACCTGTAAGACCATAAATCACAGATATTTTGTCTTTAATCTCAATATTAGAATTGAAATTTACATATCTGTCTGAGTTACGAGGGTAGTTCAATAAGTCCTTAGAATGAAGTATAAAAACAATTTTTTTGGGTAAATTTTTCTTTATTTTTCAACATAATCTCCTTGGAGCTCTATACACTTGGTCAATCGGTTTTCAAGTTTTTTTAGTCCTTCAGAAAAGTGCGTTTTCGGAAGTTCCTCAAAATAAGCACTTACAGAGGCAATGACGTCTTCGTTGTCTGGAAATCTCTATCCACCGAGCCATTTTTCACGTTTGGAAATAAGAAAAAGTCACTGGGGGCTAAATCTGGTGAATACGGTGGGTGTTCGACCAATTCGAATTTTAGTTCTTCAATTTTAGCCATTGAAACGAAGCATGTGTGAACTCGGGCGTTATCGTGATGAAAGAGATTTTTTTTCTCACCAAATGTGGTCGTTTTTTTTAATTTCTTCTTTCAGCTGCTCTAATAATGATGCATAATATTCACCAGTGATTGTTATACCCTTTTCCAAGTAGTCAATAAGTATAATTCCACGT
>NC_046663.1:144652607-144662945 GCF_010883055.1 Belonocnema kinseyi
CTGGTAGAATGCTGCATCTTTGCAGACACATCTATCGATGAGCAGGTTCTCCCGACATCCCGCTACACCTTTCTTTGAGCCTCGTTGTTCATACATTTCTTGCCTCACAGGTTCAATTCCCCGAAATCCTATCATTTAGGATAGATGTGAATATCTTATAAAGCGTGTTCAGACAAGCTATGGGCCTGTAATTCTTCGGGTCAGCTAAGTTGCCTATTTTCGGCCAAAGTATTGTGCGCCCTTCCACCAACCACTCTGGAATCGGCTTTTCCGACTTCAAATATGAGGTGAAAATACGGGCCAAATGCTGAGGGTTTGAAGAAAACTTCTTCCGCCAGAAGGTTTTGATACAATCTGGTCTTGGTGCGGAATAGTTCTTCATCCCCCTTAATACTTTTTTCACCTCCTCGGTAGTGATGGGTGGGCATTCTTTATCAGGTGTTATGAGGGCAACACATAACTCCTTGAAGGTCTTTATATTTTCTGAGTCTTCGTCCAGTCTATGTTGAACTTCGTAGACTTTTCTCCAAAATACTTCGACCTCCTCTGGTTTGGGTGGATGTTCGACAGTAACTGGAGGGTCTTGGAAGAGTCGAGATGGGTCAGAGAGAAACTGTTGATTTTCTCTGACCCACCTCTCCCTTCGCTCTAGACTTCTCCTAGCGTCAGATATTATCCGTATTTTCTCAACAATATGCTGTCTGATGGTCAGCAGCTTTGACTTTTTAAGTGTGTGATAACGGGTCCGGAGATCGCGCGCGAACTTTCGAACCTTGACGGCAAAATTCCTGCCAGATGTGATGTAGTCAATCACACACTGAATGCGGGACGCATACTGTCTTGCCCAGCCTATCTTTATGGCAAGTTGATGCAATCGTCTTTTGGTCTTATGATCAGCCGTTGGTTTTGTTTTACGGTTCGCATCGGCCAAAGCTCTCGCTCCATTATACACACAATAATTGATAGCCCAGAGGTCGGATTCTCCGGAAAAATGTCCACGAAGTTCGTCATCCATTTCAGCCAGATCTTTAGGCTTGAGAGAAACCTTGGTGTTGATGTTTTTCCGGGTCGTACAGCATCGCTCTTCATCTATTGGATGACTGTCCGCGGTTGGTCTTAGTGTCGCCTCTCTTTCTCTGTTGCCGGCTTGTTCTAGCTGTGGTAGAATAGGCGTTCCGCTTACATAGCCCCTTTTACGAAGTAGATCAGCATGGTTTCGCAGACGTTGCTGCGAAAAGTGCGATAGCTCCGGGTGTTTCTCGCACCACAGAGCATGCAGCCGTGCCATGTAACCCCGTTCAGTGGCCACACTCGCATCGTAGCACTCTAGCAAGTCATGATTCAGTCGCTCCGTCCACCCAAAGGTCGCGAGATCCCGCCGATCCATCGCATTGAATCCATTTTCATTGGCTCCCCCAGCTCTAGATTGGTCGGCATTGTTGGCCAACCCATTGTCGGCAGCCCTGCGCGTTCTGTTGGTTTGAACCGCACTTACTACAACTATGTTAGGCGTTGTCATTTTTGTTCCCACGAGAAGCTAGGGTAAGGGGTTCGTCCATCCTTGTAGAGCCCCGCATGCAAGGATAAGGCTGCGTACTCTGTGAGGGCGCCCGGTATCCCAGATTCACCGTTCTAGATACCTCACCCAGGTGCCATTCAGCTTTCGGCACGGTTTTCACACCTCCGCTTGGGGGTTAATTCCTTCGGGACCACCCCTGGACAATTGTCCGCGACTGCCTATTTATTTTTATAACCATATTCAGCAGAAACCCTTGGTACAGGGACCCTCTATCCGCAACCCGAGGACGCGTTCGGTGGCTTTGTCATAGACCCTTCGGTTTAATTCTAGAGGAATCAAAACCTAACTAAATGTATCCGGAACAGCGCGTACGCAGTCCGGACTAACAAAAATTATACGTCCGAGATATCCACATTAGGGATATTCGCTAGGGTCAGCTCAACCGTAGTGCAATGGAAGAGACTCTCCAAAAAAGAGAGTAATTTACCAAAGGAAAGGCTTGTTTAGAGTCTACAAAATGGCATGAATGTGTCTTTTCGCTTTTTAAAGTTAAATGTCGGAGGTAGTTGTTAACGAAAATATGTGATCAGTGCACCTCCTTGCTGAGCGAAAACCCGCCTGTGTTCCCGGAGTCAAATGGCATTGGTTTTCCTATTCTATCAATCAGTCTTGCTTTTAGTATTTGTGTGAACATTTTTGTGATTGTGTTAGCTAGGGCAAAAAATCTATGAATTTTCGTTTTATGTAGTTCCTTATTATTTAAACATCAACATTAATGAGTTTTCCCTGGAATCTGGTATGTTTTCTGAGGTAAAAATTTGATTGCAAAAAGATTCTATGTACAGAATCCATTTTGAAGGGAAAGCTTTGTAAAGAGCATTTGTAATTCCGTCCGTTCCCGGGGCCTCTCCGGGCTTATATTTCCTTGAAGCTAAAACTATTTCCACTTAGGTAATTTCCGCATCAAGAAGTGGGTGCCTGACATCGACAAATCTGGTATCATGTAACGCACGAGGCGGGATAACGTTTTCAAAGTACTGTTCTCATTCGATCACTCCCAGTGACATAATGTATTTTCTACATGGCTTGAAGCCGGTGACCATATTTCAAAATATTTTTCTACTAGTTGTATTTTGTAAACTAAAAATTGTAATGGATTTAAAGTTTCTTTTCTTAATTAGCTTTAATTTTCTATAATCGGCTTTTGCTTCTGTGTATTTTTTCCTAAAAGGCTCTACAAAATCAAGTCGTTTGGCTTCATTTGCCACTTTTTAAAATAATGGTTTCCAATTAGCACAATCCATGTCAAACCATTGCTTATTTCTTTTACCTTTTCAGTACGAAGTCGTCTGTTAAACAAAATATGTATTAACCTTAATTGCCGCTTCCTTGACCGCACAAGCTAAATTATTACTAAGTACATTAATATATAGGTTCTCAGAGCCGAATCCAAAGGCTCCCACGTTACACCAGACTAAGTCAATAACGCTTTTGCCTCAGACATTTACAAAAGTATATTTCGCCGTAGAATCTCTAAATATCCTTCCATTAAGTAGGAACAGAGAGTTCGAGTCGATAACATCGGCAAGCTCTCTCATTTTTGTTTACATATTGTGACGTACATTTGCTGTCATTATACCAAAAATTTTAGAACAGATCAATTGCCAAATCGGGTTTTTTTTCTAAACAGTTTCAAAAGTTATTTGTGCATAGACGGATAATTCCCATTGCATTTTAAAGCAAAATGTCCAATAGAAAAAACAAATGAAACAAAATTCTGAAAAATTTTGTTGAAAAAAAATCCGCTTACTTCTATTGGTTCCGAGTTATGATATATTGAAGAATCCTCATTTTTTGGATTTTCAGCGGAAAATCACTAAGTTTCAAAAAACACCTGCGTATATCTGAATAAAAGTCTTTGATACCTATTATGTTGGAAATTTTAAGGTTTCAAAAATTTCATTTTTTTGTTGGTGCATTTTTGACTAAAAAAGAAGTTGTGTTTTTGGAAAATACTTAACTTTTTGTGGATCCCACCACAAGTTTCCTAGAGAATAAATGAAATTGGAGCTAATTTGGCATGATATAAAAAAAAAGTGTCCTAACCCAAATAGGTCACAAGATATGACCTTGGAAAGTGCACTCTTCATGCATAGAGGCACTTAAGCGTACCGTAAAGTAGAACTACGGTTATATTTCAACATTTTTCAAGTACTCATCATTGATTAAAAATGTGATATACATTTTTTATTAACAAACACTTGTAATCTCAGCGATTTCCATAAATTGTACATAATATGCTGCGACCATTTTTTCGCATTAGGAATAATTAACTGATTGATTAGTTGAAAGTGATTACATATCAATCATAATTCAATAGCAAGAAACCAAACTCGTGGGTGGTGTAGAAATAAGTGTTTATCTTGATACACTGTAATACATTCAATAATTTATTGGACATTTTTTATATTATTGAATTACATTTCATATATCATTACTTTCAACTAATCAATTACTTAATTATTTGTAATGCCAAAAAATGGTCACAGCAAATTATGTACAATTTACAGAAATCACTGCGAATTACTAGCGCCTTGGAAGTAAGTACGGAATTGAATGCAGAAATAAGGTATTAGTTGTAGATAAATAACATATTACATATGTTTAATCAATTACAATACCCTTTTTGCCACAAAAATGCTAAAAAATGGCCAAAAAGTAATCATAAGTGCACTTTCCAAGGTCATATTTCGTAACTTATTTAGGCACGGACACTTTTTTCTTATCTTACGCCAAATTGTCTCCACTTTTATTGATTCTTTTGGAACTTTGTGGTGGGATCCCTAGAAAATGAATTATTTTCCAAAAACACAACTTCTTTTTTTTCAGTCAAAAATGCAAACAAAAATGAAATTTTTGAAACCTTGCAATTCTCAAAATAATAGGCCTAAAAGACTTTTTTTAGATGTACGCAGATTTTTGTAGACTCTCTTTGATTCTCTAGCACAATGAACGTAAACTGAACTTGACAGGATTTATTTGGAAAATCTAAAGTTCACTTTGTTGCCCGTAAAAACAGGCAAAAATGGTAGGATCACAGGTAGGATATTGTTCATTTTTTTTAATTACAGAAAATTAAGTCTAGTTTCGCTCATCTGCAGAACACTTTTCCGTGCAGTAATTATATGCGAAGATTCACAGTGTTTTTTGAAACTTAGTGATGTTTCGCTGAATATAAAAAATGGGGATTTTTCAATATATCATAACTCGGAACCAATAGAAGTTAGCGGATTATTTTTTTAACAAAATTTGTTCAGAATTTTGTTTACTTTCTTTTTTCTGCTGCATCTTTTCTGTTCTAGCATTTTTGATATGTCAAAAAGGATCCCTTAACGAAACTTTCTAATTAAAAACATTGCAAGTAGGATTTTTTCTGGAATCAAACCACCAGATGCCTGGACTATTGTTCGAAAACAAATGCCGAGCCTAATACCGATCATAATATATTGAATAGATCTCCCACGTTAACAAAAGAATATAATTGAACCCAGAATGAAAATTATAGCAGACGGGAAGACCAAACCAGACCGGTTACCCCCAACTGCGCAACGGGTAACCCTCGCGGAAATCCTGTCAAAAGAAGTTATGAGTCTCGACACCCTCTTTATAGAGATTATGATCCCTGTACAGAATCAACCTTCACCTCTATTGGCCCCCACCCCAACACTCAAGCATCCACTATATGAAATCACTCCGATTTGAGGAATCCCTTCCTCGACCGTACATTCGCAACGTATGACAACGCGTACGCTGCACGCCGCCCCCTTAACACTTTTGGAGAATCATTCCCTGTCCTTCACACGCTGCGGGAAGAATCCTATTCCTCCTGTCGGTAAAATCCATTATACGAAGACCCACCCTCTTCTCGCCACGACAACCCCTTACTCCATATATCGCGTGAAGAATCCTACCTCTCCTATCGTTATAACCAGTCACAAGAAGGCCCCAACACCTCTCCCCGCTATGAACCGCTATAAACCGCTATATATGACGACCCCCACACTTACCGCCGCTACAATGCCTAAACCGATACATCGCCTGAAGAGTCCCACCCCTCACGTTATCGGAACAACACTTGTAACAACCCCTATCCCTCTCGACAGACGATGACCCGCAACTCTCTCACTGTGCACACCTCGCTCGCGAAGACTTTCCCCATCCCCGACCCTATTCTTATCGAGACCACAGCGACCACCCACCTTCTAACCCCTCGCGCCTATGAAATCATGCGTGAATGGAATATTAGATATTCTGGTGCTCGTAAAGAGGACCTAGATGCTTTCTTAATGCGAATTAAAGATGTTCGAGAACTGATGCTCATTTGAGACATTGATCTGATGAAGTCAATGTTCACCTGATGAGGTCAATGAGGTCAATGCTCGATAGGGCTTTCCAGATCAGGTTCAGAGATTCAGATTTTGAATTCGAATTGAGACAGGAGATCCACCAACAAAATCAGGGTTAAAAAGAGTCCGTCGTTGGTTATCTGAACTGTATGCGAACAATGTTTGATAGGCTTATTCCCAAGATGTCCGAAACGAAGGAAATCAGTTACGCGCATAGGAATCTCCTCCTGAAACTACATTTAAACCTTCAAAGAAACCAGAAAAGAAGTTTTGCGCACCTAGAAGAGGTCGCGAATACTTCCAAGAAAAGTTGTCGAGTAGCCCGGAACTATAACTCACCATCTCTCCCCGCACGATCTCAATTACCCGAATTAGCCTACAGGGATCCTAAAGATAGGAATGCGGAAAGACAAATAGACAGGCGACCAATGAAACAGAAGTTTGACAGGGAAAACGAAAGGATCGCGTTCTTAGAAGTGGAGCCTAGCGAAAGGTTTCCTTACGAGGAACCAGTGGACATAGCGTACTTATCATTGGAGACTCCTAACAGAGGGCCGAACAGAAGTTAACCCCAACCCCTGAATATCCCGACAACGCCTCACCTCCCAATCTAAAAGCTGTCCCCACGAGAACCAGTGCACCGCAATCCTCGAGTACCCCTCCCGAAACAAGCCCCTTCCACTTTAAAACTGATCACACCCCAACGTGCTGGAATTGTGGCGAAAGAGGCTACAAATTTGGTAAATGCAGACAGCGTAGAAAAATATTCTGTTTTGGCTGTTGCCGGAAAGAAACATATAAATAAGAATGCCCTAGGTGTTCGTGAAATTCAAAACCAAGGTATGTCGTGAGGTGAACGTACCTCTTGTAAATCAAAACAAAATCCTTTCAGAAATAGAAGCCCCAAAAATTAAAAGAAATAAACGTCAACAAACTTTTAAATAAATTGAAATAGATTATTCAAATTTCGAAAATGAACTTTTCAAATTTCACAGGAGATTATACTCTCTTAGATTATGACAAACTCTTAGTATTATTGAAAGTAGAATTTTTATCATAAAAAAAGAAAACACTCAAACAACCCTTTTTTAACAGATCTGAAAGCCCATAATCAATTAATTTCTGTGGTGATGAATTTCAAAACTAGACTTAATATCTCGAGATAATTCCAATTTACCGATCCCTGCATAGATAACTACTTCTTCAAACCCCAACCCTATCGTACCCCTATCAAACGCTATTGCTCCGGACACTCTTGATAACAAAAAATCTCTAATTATGAACTTCGTTCTTAAGCCCCTATCCCGATCTACAACCTTTCCAAGCTCCCTTATGAACCTTTGCCCCTCTCAAGTCTACAACCTTTGATGTGCTTGACAGTGGAAATCTTAGGAAAACAAATCGAAGCTTTTGCAGATAGTGGCCCTTCACGTTCTTTTATAGGCTTGGACGGATTAAAAATAATAGGAACGTTAAATTTAGAAACCGCCTATAGAAAGGGGCGAGTCCAGGTAGCTAACTACCAGCTAGAATTAGTCTTTCAAGAAATAATAGCTCTAGTTAAACTGAAAAATCAAGAATAATAAACGTAGCTTTTGAGGACAGAAAATGGAATTTTTAAAACAAACCGAAGGAAATTCACTCTTTTGAATTTAAAAATGAATCTTTTGATATTTGCTATGGTCTCAGAGAGCCTACAGTTGAAAAAGATATTAAACTTGAAGAGTTTTCAAAATAAAAATCACTCGAAATACAAGAAAAGCCGAGGTTGACGAATTTAAATAAACACACCATAGATTTGGAGAACCATCCGCCTATTAAACGACGTTACTATTAAAAATCTCATCAAATAATGGAAATTATGGTTGCAAAAGTCGATGAAGTGTTAGCCAATGACACTATAGAACCCTCTAATAGTGGTTTGTCCTCGTCAATAGTTATGGTAAAGAAACCGCATGGCGGTTTTCGTTTCTGCCTGGACTTTCGTGAATTTAATGCAGGTACCAAAAAAGAAGCCTAACAAATTACGGAGTGCAACTGACGTTTCAAAGATGGACTTACGTTAAGGATTCCATCAAATTCCACTCGACAAAGACAGTCGCTATAAGCCAGAATTCACTGTACCAGGACGCGGCCTATTCAAATATGAAAGGATGACCTTCGGTCTCTCTAACGCTCCAGCGAGTTTTCAACGTTTAATGGACAAATTAATAGGCCCTTCGATCGAACTATTTAGGCTTCCTAGTAAATGATAATGGCTATCAAACTGATTATAATAAAGTAGATCCCATTTGGGAATATCCTGCCTTTAAAAACGTAAAAGCTTTACGTGGATTTCTCGGAATGTCGAGTAGGCACAATAGATTTCTTGAAAATGACGCGAACTTAGCGAGACCCCTGTTAATGCTGCTTAAGAAAAAGCATCACTGCATCTGGGGCGAAGATCAACACTCTGCTTTTAACAAAACTTAAATGCTGCTTATCCGAAGCCCCCGTGTTAACATGTCCTAAATTTGAGATCCCTTCTATATTGCAAGCGGACGCAAGCAATAACGGGTTAGGAGTCGTTCTAACGCAATACATTGTAGGCCAAGAATGCGTAATCTCGTTTGCTAGTCGAACACTAGCAGATTCCGAACAAAAATATACAACAAAGGAAGAGGATTGCTTCGCGATCGTGTGGTCCATTCAAAACTATAGACCTAGCAAGATGGTTGTTATCCCTTCCAGAGAACGACTTTGAGATTAGACGTAGAAAAGGTTTCTTACATCATGTTTCTGATGCCCTATCCCGCATGTTTGAGTCTGGAATTTCTAAACAAATATTATTAATTAGAGATTCCCTACCTTCATGATATTCCCGACGATTCCTTGCTATATCCGATTTTCCTGAAAGACTCCCTCGTTTAAAAATGACCAACGATATAACCAAATATACCTACAGATCCAACCCCCTTGTTACTGATTTTGTAGAAGACCTTAACGAATGGAAACTAGTACCCAATGACTGTGAAAGAAAAGCTGTGATGTCGGAAGCTCAAGACCTACCTCCCTAGAAGTAAACTAGGATTTTAATATATCTTAGTAATTTAAGATTTATTCACGAAATTAGTCGAAATCGTACCCCAGCGCGTAGCTACGGGTAGGAAAATAGAGGCCGCCTTTCGCGAAAATATCAGTCGCTGGGGAACGCCCCAAGTACTTTTCAATGATAATAGAACCGAATTTTAAAAAAAAATCGTTTTCAAATAGCTCAGGAATTTAATATTTCCCACACCACAACGCCTCCTAATCATCCCAAAACAAGCCCCATGGAAAGAGTGAACAGAATCCTGAAAACCATTATAGTCACATATATTTATAAGGAACATGGTACATGGGACCAAAACCTTCCTGAATTTCAATTCGGGTATAATACAGCCCACAATACCTCGCTTAAGTTCTTGTCTGCTTTCTTAAATTACAGTAGAAATCCCAAACCCATACATTTTCTTGAGCTTCGATCCAATGGCGAACCTGAAATAAAAACTCAAGACTCTGAATCTTGGTCAAATAGGATGATAAAAATAATATCTATCCGCAATTGAGTGATTAAAAACTTGGAACTTACATTTGCATAGCAATCGAAATACTATAATCTCAGATGCAGGCAAGTAAGATTCCATAAGAGAGATTTAGTTCTATCCTTAACTCGAGTTCTTGCCTCGAAAATCAAGAATGTTTCCGCGAAATTATGCCCCCCATATATTGCTCCCTATCGAGTCTCAAAGGTATTATCGCCCACCAGCTATGAACTTTCAGACCTAACTGGCAAATTTATAAGCAAATCACACATAGAAGATCTAAAGCCTTTCTTTTCCCCACCAACTAATTGATTCGGTGTCTTGTCTCAGATTGCGAACCCAATGGAGAACCAAGAATATTCCATCAGTTATCTTCAAGAATATGCGGACCCCATAGCGACAATCCAAAACAAGAGGTCGTGGTTCTTCCCAGCCTTACTCAAATCACAGCGAGCCGAGAAGTAAATCTTTGAAGTTCCCTCGATGGTCGTCATTACAGGTTGGCCAACAGATAAGGACCTCCTACAAGAGACGATGAAAAAATTCACATTTGTCTCCAAGACCCCGCGGAATGTCCAAACCCAGGGGACGCAAACTTATTTTAAGATTTGGAAGCCGAAAACTACCCAGGGGAAAACCCAAAAACCCTCACTCGATGAAATCCTTCTCTACCTGGTGCTCCCAGACCCTCCTGCTAATAAACTCAAGGCACGTTCCTGATGAAGATGGACTACATTCTCAGCAAGAGAAGGTATTAGATTTGTGTGAAATTTGACCCCCCCCCCTTTTTTGTCAAATGTCCACGTTATGAGAACCCCTGAATTCGAAAAACAGGTTTTTAAAGAAGTGA
>NC_046663.1:144663045-144672473 GCF_010883055.1 Belonocnema kinseyi
TAAAAAATATAAATTCAACAATGTCTTCATAAACCTACAAGGGCCCTCCCACTCCTCGAAAAATATTTTATATCCCGTTCTTCCATGCGGCGGCTCAATTGGTGTCAGTGCTCAATATACGCAAACCAAAAAATCCAAAATGCATCAAACCAAAAATTATCTGCCAAGTGCTGTAACTCGAATGGTAATATCCTATTTCATTGATGTATAAATAAACTTTCTTTAAAACTATAAAAAGATTGATGTATACAAAGTTCTTTAGTGCTTTCTGTTTAATCTGTCAAATTTTATAAAAGATATTTCAATCCGGGTGCACACAGTGAACACCAAAAAAAAGTTCAAATGCGGGGACTAGTTTGGTCACGTGGTCACGAAGAGCATGCCCTTAATGCCCTAAAAGATTATTAAAACAAATTTTTGCATTTTTTTGCAAAATCGAAAATTCAAATTTTGACAGCATAAAAAAATAATGGAAAATAAAAAATTATACTTTGCAGTTGAACTGTGCAAAATAGGGGAAAAGATTGCTAGAGAAATGTTGTGCATTTTAAAAAGATCTACAAATTTGCTTGAAATCCCTTTTTGATAGAATGCGTATTTTGTGTTTTAATCGTGAAAAACTATATTGACCAAAAAAATCAGCCCGCTGCGTAGGCACAGTCTCATCACAACTTATGTTTTTTAATTTTCTTATTCGTCTCGTGTATGAGTTTTCAAAAAATGTACTTTTTTTAACTGTTCTTAATGCTATTTTTCATGATTCGAACATAAACAGAACAACCAAAACATTACCATATTCATGACAAACAAATTTTTACATTCTCATCAAGAGAAGGTTGTAACATTATTAATTCTCGCTAACCGGGGATTGACTATATGTTTATTCATATTCTTCATTTGATTATTGTACTTGGCTGATTTTAGTAAGTGATCTTACAAATACCAAAACTTGTATTAATTTTATGTGATAATTCTGTCGCATTTTAGACTTCTCTCAAGGATATTTGTTTTTATCTAGAGATTCGTTCAATTTGCGTTTACTTTACCCTTTCCAGTAAATTGCAACCAACAAAATACATTGCTTCCACTACCCATGTAAATTTTAATAGCCAGCGCAACCATACACAACGAGGTTTCTTTATCATAAGAAAAAGTGCAACGTCGTTACATTAAAATCGTGCACACTATTTTTTTTACCTATTTCAAATCCCCAAACAAAACAGCGAACCTTTTTTTAGAGGGCACCGTCCTTTTTGAAAGAGGCTTCCTCAATTAAAATTGTCTTCAATGACAGGTGGATGAATGAACTAAGAGACTCTCCCCTCGTAGATCCTCGAGTGAGAAGTCCTTGTAATTCAAGGAAAAAACCAAAGAACAAAGATACCTGGTACCGGTATCGCAAACAATTTATAGAGTGCATTGGTCCCACGCTATCCTCACTTATTATCTGATGGCGCGCGCAATCGATCCTATGATCGAATTATTTCGTGAATCATCCCTTAGCTATACATGGCTGTCCACTTTTGAGCCATGAGCGTATCAATATAAATATTCGCCCGTAGCTTTATTATTAAATTTAAATTATGAAAATAGAACAAAAATTCTCAACGCCCAGCTAAACGGATAAAGCTTTTATCTTTTAAAAGGCCTATGTGTTTTAAAAAAAAAAAATATATATATATATCTACACCCCCATAAACGAATGGATACAAATGAAATTGAATTTATTCATTTACAAAATAACTGCTTACTCATTGTATTCATAGATATTTTTATTAATGTTTTTATATTCTTTTTATTTATATTTTATTTTTTCGTTTATTCCTACTTCTCAATATTTTGTAATTATGATGTCGCACCTTATTCCACACCTTCTTAAATTTATTAAATATCTGGGGGTACAAGGGACTTTTAACCAATCTCCGTATCGCCATATTGTTTTTGCAGCAAACGAACTTCTTACTAGAATTAATACAAAACCGAAAAAGCGATAATGAAATTCACACTACTTTTTGTCATACATTTTAGCCACTCACCAACGCTTGCATCTTATCGGTATCCTAATCGCTTTTGTAGAACTTATATTTTATATCGGGATATCAGTTTGTGGAATCGCTCTTTTTCTAATGCATTTAATAAAGTACCATGCGACACGTTTTCTGTAATTTGTTCATCAGTTAATACATACTCATCCTGAGCATTATCATAAGTTTTATTTGAATTAAAATTCTTTATAACATTTGGAAAATATTCTTCGGGTTCTAAATACTTCCTTAAACATTCTATGTATCTTTCTTTTTTCAAATTTCTCGCATCTATCATTATGCGAATTCTGTTTATATCTTCTTCTATAGTTTAATTTTAATCGATTTATTTTTATTTTTTAGTACAATAATATTATCATCAAAATCGATTTCACTTTTTAGTCTTTTCAATAAGTCGACTCCAATAATACATTCTTTGTTAAGTCTAGGAGCAATCAGAAAAACTCAAGAATCATCTCAGTCGCCCATTTTGAATGTTGCATAAGTTTTATGCTTTAATTTTACAGGTCTTCCCCCAGTTGCAACAACAAATGTGGTTCCTACAATTGGTGAAAGTTCGCATTGTTTGAAAATATTATAATTGTTTTCATAAAAATTCTCAGAAGTACGGGTGACTTAGCTACCTGTATCTATTAATGCATTTATTTCTATGTCCTCGACATTGAAAATCATTATCGGACACTTATCTACTTCTTTATCTACCGTATTATCATCGTTTTTTAGTAGTTCATCCCTCATATCTAAAGGCAGAAAATTTAGAAAATATGTTGGCCCCGGATTGGCCTCTATTGTTTTAACTTCTACTGACCCGAGGCATGTGTGCTTCCCGGATTAAAATAAAATTCATCGCGATTATGAACATTTTCCGTGACGTCTATAACTCAAGTTTGTTTTGTTATATTACTTTGCGGCAGGGTATTGTGCTGATTATTATGATATTTTTTCTTATTTAGTATCGATCATTCGCATTTCTAATCGAGCTTTCTTGATTTGCATGATTAGAATTTCACTTGTAAATATTATCGTCTACTCGCCCATTTACATAATTTTGCGAAGAAGTGTTTCCATTGTTTGGATCGTGGGCGTTATAATTATTTTGAAAACCACTTTGCCGTTGATCACGCTGTTGAGATTGATTATTACACAGTTCTCTATTTCGATCATTCAAATCTGGGTAGGATCCACGATTTTGCGAATTTTCTTAATCAAAATTTGATCGATTTTAATTGTTGAAAGAATTATTTCTCTGATTAGCGCTGTTGTTTGGATTAAAATATCCTTTATTTTGAATTTCTAAAACCTTCATTCTCATAATTTGGCAGCTTTTCTTGATTTTGTTAAGAGTTTTGAAAATGATTTCCACCTCCCCTATAATTTCTCATATTTCGGTTATCGCGATTAAATCTACCAAAATCATTTGGCTTTCAGCGCTATTTTTACGAGGAACATAACCCCCAAACAATTTATTGAACCTGCTTGATCGAAAGTTTCCAATAGTTCAATCAATTTTTCGAATGTTTTAATATTTCGATTTAAATATGCAGTGCCAATTTCTTCGGAAAAACATCTTGACAATCTTGAGAAAAATGCACACTCAGATGGAGGTGGTATTAAATCTTTAGCGTTATTTATCATTTTAATTACGTATGCCGATTTTGACAATCTTCCTTAATAATAATCGTATTGAAGGTCACTACTAATTTAAAAACGAATATTATCATTCCACAATTTTAAAGTGAATTTTTCTCTGAATGTAAATTCATTTTCATTTGAGGTAGCTACTAGATTCCACCATTCTCTAGCAATATCTTCTAAGCACTAATGTACTACGAAATTAAAATCGTCAATCGCTCTAATATATTTATCAAAATCGCTAAGAAACATCATGGCTCTTTCTTTTCCAGGATCCCGAAAATTTCGGTACCGGATAATTTTTAAGCCATGGGATTTTAATTTTTGTACCACCCATATTCCTATCTATTCTTTTTTGCAATAGATCTTGATGATCTTTAATATTTTAAAAGCGCTTCCGATTGTTAATGTTTGTAACAATAAATTCTGCCTGTTCCGTCATAACTTCTTCCGTTTTCTTTTTAAGTGTACATACATTTTGTTCGACATTAATTATTTGCTCTTGTAAAATCCTATCTTGTTGATCAGAATTTTCGTTTTGCATTTCCATATGTTCATCTATTCTTTTTACTATGGACGTCGCGAAAACCTAATTCTTTTTTCCGTATCTGTCTCAAGTTTACGACGCTTATTTTTTTCTTTTTTTGCCATTTCTAATAAAGTACTCGTATTTTGCAATAATATTGATTTACTTACGTCGTTTTGCAATTTTTCAAGAAGTCATTAATAGTTCCATTTCTGCAATTTCAGAATCAAAATTGCTTACATCGGAATTGTTTTGCGCGATTGTATTATTTTTTGCTCCTAAATTGTCTCGTACCTCGGAATCATTTTGTGAATTTTTATTTTCGGAGATATTTTCTGATTGAAAAGTTTCAGTTTCAGCATTCTCAGGCGAATGAACAATTGGATCACGTGTATTTTTAATTTCTACATTTTTATTTTCGTGTTTTGATTCTATATCAGAATCATCTGAAAATTGTTCAAAAACATGCTCTTTATTCATTTCCTTAATCATAGACTGAGCAAATTTAATTTTCCTACTACCTTTTTTTGATCCTATTTCACGGTCATTTTTATCGCTCCCCATTTTGATGATCTTAAATTATAATCAGTATTCAATTTTTTTTAAATATTTAATTTTGAAACAAATTTATTTTGTCAGAAATTTTTATTTTGTTTCAATTTTACACCTGGTGCATGTAAATACTGAAATGAGCCAGATAATATTCATTTTATTTTTATGATAATAATTTAAGCATTCTTCATATTGTTGACAATTTTATCTCGCTGCAAATTTAAATGAGTTCACCCGAATACAATGGGTCACCTGTACGTCGTCTAGACTCAAGCGATTTATGGCTCTCTATTATACTGCCAAAATCAAATGCGCCGGATTGACAGTGGCATTTACGCAACCTCTCTAATTTAATTTCCTCGAATGTCCCATCAGACAGGTACTAGTTGTAACATTATTACTTCTCGCTAACCAGGGATTGGCTTTGTGTTTATTTATAATCTTCATTTGATTACTGCATTTGGCTAATTTCAATAAGTGATCTTACATATACCAAAAATTGTATTAATTTTAGGTAATAATTCTGTCGCATTTTAAGCTTCTCGCGCGGATATTTATTCTTATCTAGAGATTCGTTCAATTTGCGTTTACTTTAGCCTTTCCAGTAAATTGCAACCAACAAAATACATTGACTTCAATACTGATAGGTAATTAAAACTAGCCGTAAACATTTTACAGTTACACTTGAAAATTAGTTTTACAACACGAAAATAAACAGATCTTATTTTTATAATAAAATTTCCTACTGAAATTTTAAATGATAAAAAAAATAACAACAAAAATCATATCATCATAGATTAAGTTTGGCTTATTTTATTAATAATCCTAAACTTTATTCGGACAACGAGGTCTTAACATTTACGTTAAGTGTGAAGTCGTTACGAGAACGTACAACTTTATTTAATTTTGACTTTTTATGTATGAGCTTAAACTTTGTTCGCACAACAGGGTCTCAATTTACGTTATGTGAAAATTCGTCACGAGAAAGTACAACTTTATCTTATTTAAATTTGACTTTTTATAAATGAGCTTAAACTTTTTTCGCACAACGCGGTCTTAACATTTACGATAAGTGCAAAGTCGTTAAGAGAATGTACAACTTTATCTTCTTTAAATTTGGGTACTGACTTTCTGATTCTCCTACATATTTTTAGATCCCACAACAACGAGGTTTGTTTATCGTAAGATAAAGTGCGAAGTCGTTACAGTAAAATTGCACACACTATCTTTTTCACTTATTTCAAATCCCGGAACAAAACTGCAAACATGCACAACATGGTCTCCACATAAACGTGGAGTGCAAAGTCGTTACAATCATGCATTAAAAAAAACTAAATTCCCAAAAACTTACGTCTATCCGAATTTTGATGAATTTGGATAGTTTAGTTCACGGAAGTTTGTAATGAGAGGGCAGCGTACTTTTTGAAAGAGGCTTCCTCAATTGAAACTCTATCTTCAATGACAGGTGGATGAATGAACTAAGAGACTTTCCCCTGGCAGATCCTCGAGTAAGAAGTCCTGGTAATTCACGAAAGAAAAAGCAAAGAGCAAAGAGACCTGGTGCCGGTATCGCAATCAATTAATAGAGTGCATTGGTCCCACGCTATCCCCACTTATTAGCTAATGGCACGCGCCATCGATCGTATGATCGAATGATTTCGTAAATCATCCCTTAGTTCTACATAGCTGTCCACTTTTGAGTCATGAGCGTATCATTAGAAATATGCACCCATAGCTTTATTATTACATTCAAATTATGAAAATAGAACGGACCGTCTCAAGGTATTAGATTTGTGTAAAATTTGCCCCACCCCCGTTTTTGTCAAATGTCCACGTTTTGAGACCCCTTGAATCCGAAAAACAGGTTTTGTTCGTCTCGCGTGCCGGTTTTTAAAAAGTTATTTTTTAAAAATGTTTTCAATGCTATTTTTCACGATTCGAACAAAAAACTACCAAAACATTATTCATGACAAATTAATTCATTTTTACAACATTCTCATCAAAAGAAGACATTAGATTTGTGTAAAATTTGACTCCCTCCCCCCCACCTTTTTTGTCAAATGTCCACGTTTTGAGACCCTCTGAATCCGAAAAACAGGTTTTTACTAATGTGTCTGGCTGTGTGACTGTGTGTGGCTGTGTGTCTCTGTGACTCTGCGTCTGTAGGTCTGTAGATTTTTAGTTTGTTAGAATATAACTTTCGAAAGAATAGACAGATTGTATTGGTCTTTGTTATACTCCTTCAGTGTCCTAAAATAAAGGCCAAGTTCCTTAGCCAGCCATTTTTGATAAAAATTTTAAAAGTGAGTGTATTTTGAAAATTTTTAAGATCACTTTTTTCAAAATTCAAAAATTTTCTGTACGCATGTTCTTAGTATTGAATCAGGCCAACAATTTATCCTTAAGGCTTTTCTCTATAAAATCAAAATTTACCAGAGTTATAGCATTTACAAAATTCCAAAAAACACACCAAAACCAGCATTTTAAGGCAAATAACGCATGATATGGATAAATGTCAAGAAAGGAAAATGTTTTCTTTTTAATGCTCTACAAGATTATCATAACAACTCTATGAATTTTTTTGAAAAATTAAAAATTCAAATTTTGACTGCATAAAAAAATAATAGAAAATAAAAAACTACATTTTGAGGTTGAACTGTGCAAAATAAGTGAAAAGATGGCTAGACAAAAGTTGTGCATATAGAAAAGATCTGAAAATTTGTCTGAAATCAAACTGTAATCGCATGCGGATTTTGTGCTTAAACCGTGAAAAACTATATTTGATTTGATTTGATGAAATTTATTAACGGTTATTCACCTTGGTATATGCATTTTCTTGAAGCATAGCTTGAAGCATACAAGCTTATTATTAATATTCGTGAAAAAGAAGAAACAATCATAAAATTATTGATTTTTCAGTCTTTACGACGTTAATTAAATCATTACAAAAAAATTTGAAAAGGCGTTCAAATATTGATTACGAATATTCATAAAAATTAGTAATGTAATATCGGTTAGGTTACATATATGCATTAATGAGAACTTGTGAAATACCTGAATACAGTGATCTGCTACATGTGCGAAAAAGCCTTGATCGTAGCGATGAGTTGATTAATAGGTGGGTTAAAGATATCTACGTCGTAAAAAATCTCGTTATTTGAATTAAATACACTGCACATTTCCGTCACTGTGGTGTGCGAGGCATAATCTGTGTTGTATTTAGGTATTTCGAAGAATTGAACATCTCACAAACTTCTCGAAGGTGCTGAGAACGGTATTTGTAACAATATCTCAGGGCAGTCAATGTGTCCATTAGGTATTTTGTGTAAAAATATTTGTCCCACAAAAGTTTTTCTGCTGTCTAAGGATTCTAGTTTTACTATTTTATTAACAGAATTCAGGTAACCAGTCTCTCTAGGGATCTTCAATTTGCACGCAATCGCTCGCAGAAAAAATTTTTTAGAATCAACTCAATTTTATCTTTATAGGCTTTTTGATGCGGAGCCAAGATCACGGAAGCGTATTCCAGTATGGGTCGGACTAAGGTCGCAAAAAGCGTTTCCATTGTTTTTATTTGTCGGAAGTCTTTAGGAGGACGAAGTATAAGTCCAAGTATTTTCGAAGCTTTAAGGACCACGCTGCTAAATTGTTCTGTAAAATTAAGATCGCTGTTAAATATTATGCCTAAATCATTTATGCTTGCGGTTATCTGGAGGAGATATCCATTTATATGATATTGTCGTCGATAAATATAATGAAAAATATTGTCCCCAGTTGTGACCCCTGGGGGACTCGCGAACTGGGGCAGTAACTGTAAGATTCGGATCCTCCTATTCTTACAAATTGTGATCTCTCCTTCATGTAACTGCAGAAGCAGTTTAAAAAAGATTCTGTGACACCTTAAGCTTTTAATTTTTATAGAAGTTGTGAATAGGTCTAGAGTCCAGCTACTTCTAGCGTCTTATCATCCATACATATCTAGATCTGAAGTCCAGCCATCTATGACCTCTGACGTCTTATCATCCATACATATTTGAATCCGGAGTCCAGCCACCTCTGATCTCTGACGTCTTATCATCCATACACATTTGAATCCGGAGTCCAGCCACTTCTGATCTCTGACTTCTTATCATCAATACACATATAAGCGGTCTGGCCTCCTGTCACGGCAGAATTCTAATATTGTAACTGGAAGCAGAAACTCTGCTCGAATAAATATTGAAATCCAAAAGTCTCCAAAATTATAATCCTTTCCTTAAATAGAAGAAGAAATACAGTTCACAAATTGGCGACCGTGACAGGACCAGTCACATTCATCAGGACATAAGCCCCTTATTGCTGGGAAAACTGACTGAACTCCACGATTTTCAAAGCTGTAAAAGGATTCTCCATTGGCAGATACGCTGAACAAGGATCTACGAAGGGCATCAAAGGAATAAGATTCTTCAAAGACCCTGAGGATTCTTCAAATTTCTCCACGAGACTCTTTGGATTAAAGGAGCAGACCATAATCGTCCTTTAAGGAGATTTTTGGGAAAGAATGCAGAGAGTACTACTGATACTGATCTGAGTAAGTCTTTAAATTCCATTTCACAGAAACAACACGCACACAGCGAATAAAATAAAACCCAGACAGTAAGTACACAAAGAATGTCTCACAATTGAGTTCTTAT
>NC_046663.1:144672573-144674975 GCF_010883055.1 Belonocnema kinseyi
GGAGAAATATTGAAATAAGTGAAATTACGTGGGAATATAATAAAGAGAAGCTGGAAAATCCAGCTTAAAAGTGAAACGCGTAAATGCCCAAGAATCTGTTTAAAGAATTCCGACATCCTAAACAAGTGATCAAAAGTGAAACTAGTGAAGAGGAAAATTCCTCAAATCCAAGTTCAAGTGAAGCCAGTGTTAACTTTTATGACACAACAGTTATTAATTCTAACTTCCCAAGTCAAATAAAAATAAAAATGACGAGTCCCATCGGCTTTAAACCCACATTAAAACGATTTCTATCGGGGGAAAATCATGCGGAAGCCACCCTAGAAGAACTAAGGCAACAGTTTTCTGAAATGAAGACTGCCCTCCGAAGCGCAGAAGAAAAACTCGCACGCCTAAATACTCAATCTCAAGGAAATCCGAACCCACCGGCATTACAGCCGGAAGTCCCAACTAATAATTCACAGCAATCATCAAGGCAGCCTTTCGTGCCAAACGCGCCATATATTTTAAATAATGAAGACAGAAAGTTTATAGATAATTTGCTAAAGAACATCATGGAATTCGATGGAACCCAAGACGTTGAAGCATTTAAGGATGAACTGTGTGGTTTAATTGATAATATTTTTAATAATTCTAATAGCATGGAAATGAACGACGCGTTATCTGAGGAAGCTATGCGAGGAGTCCGTACGTGTAAACTAAAAAGCGAAGCGCAAAGAGTAGCGACGCGAATAATTCCACCGCTAACTGTTAATAAACTTAGCGAAGCATTAGGGATAGAATTTGGTTCGCGCGGAAAGAACTTGTCATAGTTGCAACAGGAGCGTAACACGATGTGTCAAATGCTCCATGAAAAAGTCGAACATTTCATAAAACGGTACCAGGAAATGGATCGGAAGATTCAGCGCGCGATTGATTATAGTCCATGTGATTTTAAAGATTTCGAGCGTAGGAAAGAGGAACAGATCAGAGTTAAAAAATTCATAGACGGTCTAAGGAACGAAATATCGAAGAAAGTAGCAACTTCAAAACCTTATAGACTCAACGACGCTTATCAACAAGCCTTGCAAGAAGAGAAGGATTATTTAGACAGGGAAAAGGAAAGAAATCGAAACTTCAATCAGCAGCAATCAAGGAAATCCTTCAAACCAATGCAACGGACACAATTTAGAGAAAATCCTTTCTGAACCCCAGAACCCAAGAAGGAAACCAATTCAGCAAATTGCAGCTACTGCAAAAAAACAGGACACGACGAGAATAAATGCTACACTAAGCAGGATAAAGAACGCAGAGAAAATTTTCAGCGGGGAATATCACAGAACAAAGATCCACCAAGGAGGACATACCTGACAGAAGAGGCAGAAATGATGGATGCCTATCAAAAGGTAATCGACGAGGACCTACAAGAATACTGCTCAGAGGAGGATATTCAGGAGGACATCCTTACATTAAATGCAGACTGAGAGGATAAAAATTATCACGAGGACTTGTGGTAGACACCGGGAGTTCTGAGTCCTTTATAAAAACCCAATGCTTAGTGAAACAAGAGTGCAACCCTGAGAGAATTCCAAGTGAAGAAAGGAGGAAATTCGAAATAGTGAACGCAGTTCACGAAACTCTTGGTTTTTGTACATTATCATCCAAAAGTAACCGACATCGATTTTTTGTAGTGAAAAATGATTTCCCGACAGAATTCGATGGTATTTTAGGAAGAGATTGGCTAACAGCTAACCAAGCGAAAATAAATTTTATAAATACTACACTCGATCTTCCTAATATATCCATCCCTTTATACGGTAATTATAACCCTGTCATCTTTCATGTAAGACCCTCGTGCAAGGATATCCCATTGGAATTACCAGTAGGCGATTACATCATTGGAGAAAAAGGAGTAATACCCCGGATCTACAGAAGTAATGGGATGGCACGAGTCTTTACCACGAACGCGGCAGGTCAAAAAGATGAGTTAGAAATTAAACGAAAAGATTTAACTATTCAAAAGTTTGAAAGTACGCGGTACAAAAGCAAGCCCACAAATCCAGAAAAGAAAGAAACTTTAATCTCTCGTATTCTAAACAACAAAATTCCTCAAGAAACTCGTAAACAAGACCTGATCAGCTTGTATGATACGCTTACCATTCCAATCTTTTCGGTTCAACGAAACAAACAAGATGATAACAGGATATCTGAACTACTAAGTAAAAGTTCGCTTTTACATCTCAAGGAAACTTTAGAGACAGAAATGACGAACCTCCTGATTGAGTTCAACGATATCTTTTACTTACCAGGTGACCCTATGGCCCTTGTGTCAGACGTCGAACACCATATAAAGCTATCAACGGATAAACCTATACACACTCCACTATATAAACATCCAATTTTATTTCAACCAGAGATTGAGA
>NC_046663.1:144675075-144679203 GCF_010883055.1 Belonocnema kinseyi
AATTCACCACCCAAGACAATTATCCTCTCCCATCCATTGAGGAAATACTTTGCATGCTAGGACAGGCAAAGTACATGTCCTGTTTCGACATGGCCAATGGATCTTACCAGGTGGCTGTGGCATCTGAGGATATATGGAAAACAGCTTTCTCAACTCATAAAGGACATTGGTAATGGGTAAGAATGCCCATGGGATTGACCAACGCTCCCGCAACCTATCAGCGCATGGTGAATTTCAAGCTTCAAGGATTGATCGGCAACATATGCTTCATCTACCTTGACGATCTCATTGTCATTAGAAAAACGGAACAAGAACATCTAAAGAATTTACTAACGGTTTTTACTCGTCTAAGAGAAACAAAACTTGTCCTTCAACCAGACAAATGTAAGTATCTAGAAAAAGAAATGGAGTATCTTGGACATTCGGTCGGCCCTGAAGGAGTAAAACTTTTACAAAAGAACGTGGAGAAAGTATTGAATTTCCCCACTCGCAAAAATACTAAAGAGATTGAACAATTTATGGGCCTTGCTCCATACTATCGTAAATTCATCAAAAACTTTGCAAAAATCGCTCACCCGATAAACCAACTGAAAGGAAAGAATATTCCGTTTGTATGATCACACGAGTGCGAAAAATCTTTTCAAGAATTAAAAAAGCGTTTAACGACCTACCCATTATTAAGGCATCCGGACCTCAAAAAACCTTTTATAATTTGCACTGATGCCTCTAATGAGGGGTTAGGAGTAGTTTTGAGTCAACTTAGCAATGATGGAAGAGAACACACAGTTAGCTTTGCTAGTAGGAGCCTGAACCCTGCCGAAAGAAATTACTCTACCACAGAGGAAGAACTTTTGGCAATAGTCTGGGGTATTAAGGAGTACCGACATCTGCTTTATGGACAGAGATTTAAAGTCTTTACAGATCATCAGCCGATCAAAGGACTATTATCAGCCAGACATGATAATATGTCCTCAAGACTGTTCAGATTAACTCAGAAACTTACGGACTACAACATAGAAGTGATTTACAAACCAGGGAAAAAGAATGGGAACGCTGACGCACTCAGTCGAGCCTTTCCAATTGAAATAACTGGCAATCAACAAACAAGCACGAGTCAGGAACCTCCACGAGTCAGTCCTCTGACAGAATTCGATCTGGATGAATTCCTAACCGATTCCGGACTGGATCGATCACAACTACAAGAAATAGTAGACGATCTCAAAATATCTTTACCTGTAGCTGAAGGTTCACTCAATACGGAAAATATAACAGTTGAAGAACCCCTAGCAGGAGAGAATCCCTCTATTCAAATAAATACAGAGGACACACTATTCACCATTAAAACTATCAAAATATTTCTAGAAGCCATGCCCGATGAAGAAATGAAGAAAAGGGTTAAAGGAAATAACAATTATTTAACAGACAATGTAAATAAATTAGGAAAATTTGTGATTCCACCAATGAAGTTAGCACAAACTTCTGGTAATTTTCAAAACAGACTAACAAACCTACAGATGCCAAGGAAGTACTTTGAATACACCATTCAAGTAGATCTCCAAGTTAATGGATCTTTATTCCACACACCAGAGGATCTATTGAAATTGGCTAAAATAATATGGTCAGATGAAAGGACAGAAGTTCAGCGTATCATTGAAATAACCCACTGGACCTATTTGAATGAATACCAATTGGCCGCAAACTTCATTTATTTGACTTTGCGACTACTAGATCTGGAACAATACTATCGAATTAAAGAAGCATATCCACGGATCATTAGGAAAACACAGGCCCAATTAAATTTAATAGCTCTAACCCATGAGGCCGGACACTGGGCGATGGATAAAATGAAAAAGTCAATTAGGCAACAGTACTACTGGCCCGGCATGACCAAACAAATAGAGTCATACATACAAGGATGCCCCATCTGTGCTATTAAACTCCAAGAACGATTAATAAAGCGGATGCCGTTTTAATAGAACCAGCTCAAAGTCCCTTGGAAATCATGAACCTAGATAAATTCACATTGGAAGGAAAAGATTTTCTTTTATTTGAAGAGAGTTTGACTCGTTATGTTTGGGCTACACCAGTCAGGAAATATAAAATAGCAGAACTGGTAAAGGAATTCTTCCATTCAATTCCTAAGCCTAAAAAATTAATTACGGATAACGAATCCGTCTTTACAAGTAAAGAGATGCAGACCTTAACAGATCTTCTAGGAATAAAACGAATAAAGATTTCTTCCTATCACCCCCAAAGTAACGGGATAGCTGAAAGAGTGCTTGGTTTGACAAAACGTTTGGCCGCAACCCTGGAAGGAGAAGTGACACAAAAAATAATGAAAGCAACAAAATTATATAATAATAGCCCCCACTCTATAACTAATTATGTGCCCGAAGAACTTTTATTTGCGAAACCCAAAGAATTCCCATATGATAGAGAAGAATATCTTCAGGACCGTGCTGAGAGAGCACAAGCACAACGTGAAGACGCAGTAAAAAGGACAGGAAAGGCAAAGATAGTCAACCAGAAGAAAATCATTCGAACGGCAAAGGAGGAGACATATTCCCCAGGAGAATATGTACTAATTAAAACTATGACCAATGAAAAACCCACATGGACAAAACCTTTAGCCGTACTGGATGTCAATAACGACACCAAAACTGTAACCTTATTTTTCAATGGACAGAAATGCTTGAGACACTTTAATGATGTTAAACATTTCTACGCAACAGATAACTAAACCTCTTCTCAATTGCAGGTGTTAACGGCCCAGGGGAAATATGACCTGCAGCCAATAAACACTCCAATACTACACGAGGAACTCTTTCAAGCCCGCCTATACCATGAAACTTGGGACTCCGTATACTTTTTGGATATCTTAGAATTAAACGCTGACATCATACAAGTGAAGGATTACACCCGATTAATCATGCAACATTGCAACAGTTTAATCGGGAAATGCACTATGACCAAGACAATTGGCACATTAGGACAAAGGATAAATAAACTGTCCAATCGCTATGATAATATTAGGGAATTATCAGCAAGAAGACAAAAACGAGGATTATTCAACTTTATAGGTACCGCCACCAAATATCTTTTTGACACTATAAACGCCAACGACGCGGAAAACATCAACAACGATATAGATGAAGTCTATAATAAAACCAGGGGAATCGCTACTCTAATTAGAAACCAGACTAGCCTTCTACAAGCAACTCTATCTCAAGTTGAAAAAATCCAACACAGGACTAAGAATGAAATGCAAGCCATGTACAACTATACCAGTGCATTGACGGACGCCATGCAAATAAACAACATGATCCTCAATTATTATTCGATATGGAACTGCACGTAGAAGACATCGCAGAAGCCATACAAACAATTGAAGCTGCCATCTCGGAAGCGAAGAATGGTATACCATCACCAAAGATAGTAACACCAGTTAATTTCATGAAATCACTGTCTGCAATACATCAAAATATTCCGAAAGATACACCCTACCCTCTAACCGAGAAGAATTATTTTTTATACATGAAAATCAGTAGAACAGACGTCATCTTAATAAACAACAGATTAATCTACAAGATACACACACCAATTCCCGATACACAAATATTCATTGTCCAACGGTACATCGCTCTACCACAACACACAATGATGAATTTTTATTTTTTCGATGGGATAGAAGACAGACCCATTGCCTTGTCAGAGGATAAAACCACATATACCCTCATAAATGAAGACAAATGTATCAATGCCGGAGAACTCCACTTCTGCCAGATAATAGATGTATTGAAACAAATACACACCGAAGCCTCATGTTCCGGATGGTTACTTAGTAACGAAGGAGTACCTTGTAAAAAGAAGTATTTAAAAATAACTACAGATTATATTTATAGTTTCTCTAATGGATTTCAGTGGTACATCTGACCTTATAATCCGCTACGATTAATGATAACCTGTCCAATGGAAAAGGTTGCCATGGAAACCATTTCCTTATCCACAATTCTCACATTATCAGAACATTGCAAAGCTACTACGGGAAAACAAACATTCTCCGCGGCAACTCATTATTCAAAAGAAAACCCGGTGAAAGAACGACAAATTAAATTTAACTTCTCTAGA
>NC_046663.1:144679303-144685462 GCF_010883055.1 Belonocnema kinseyi
CGCCAATTAGCACAAATGGTAAGTTCCGACAGTGCCTACAAGTGTGCCTACTGGCCGCTAAATGGCAATACCGGTTTCATATGTATACACCTGGTAAAACCAGTGAGGACATGGTTTAATTTCCGAGGGATGGAGATGTAAATAGGTCTAGAGTCCAGCTACTTCTGGCGTCTTATCATCCATACATATCTAGATCTGAAGTCCAGCCATCTATGACCTCTGACGTCTTATCATCCATACATATTTGAATCCGGAGTCCAGCCACTTCTGATCTCTGACGTCTTATCATCAATGCACATATAAGCGGTCTGGCCTCCTGGCACGGCAGCATTCTAATATTGTAACTGGAAGCAGAAACTCTGCTCAAATAAATATTGAAATCCAAAAGTCTCCAAAATTATAATCCTTTCCTTAAATAGAAGAAGAAATACAGTTCACAAGGTAGATCATGATTAAACCGATCAAACGCTTTAGCGTGGTCTCTATAAACAGCATCTACCTGGTTACCAGAGTCCATACAAATTGAGATATATTGTATGTAGACTGTGAGATTACTTACCGTGGATCTACGAGAACGGAAGCCATGTTGTTCATCTGCCAAAATATTTCTAAACGTATTTTGAAGACAATCTGCAATAATGTTGTCTGGTATCCTAGAGACTACATTTAATATACATATAGGCCTATAGTTGCTTACATGTTGTCGATTGCCGGCCTTATGTATCGGGGTAACTATGACAACCTTCCAACGCTTCGGAAAAACTCCAGTTCTTAATTATTGATTGTAAATCATTCGCAAAGGTTCAACAATAACAGATTCACATTCTATAAAAAACCGAGGACATATACCATCTGATGCCAAACTTTTTTGCGGGTCAAGGACCTTTATCTTGTCACAGATTTGCTGTGAAGATTATTGTATGGTTGATAATACGATATTGTTTTGAAGATCGTTTAGGGAACAAAAAAAATCGCCAATAGCATGAACTGATTTAAAATAATCTGAAAAAATGTGAGCGATTTCATTTCCGTTGCTTATTTCTACGTCATGGTGAGTTAAGACTATTGCGACAGATTATTTTGAGCTTTGTTGTTTACGAAGCGCCAAAAAGTCTTGCGTTATTTTCTATAGCATCCTCAATTCTGATTTTATATTCGGAGTACAATGCTTCACACAATGTTTTTCATCTAGATCTAAGGGATGAAAAAGCCTCATAATTCGTTAAAGTTTGCGTTTCCTTGAATTTCTTATGGGCTATTGTTTCAATCGAATTATTTTTTTTAGCTCTAGGTTAAACCATCTAGAATACGTAGATAATAACAGTTTTCTATCAACCAGGTGCGAATTTCGGTCCGATGCCAGAGCTTGACCATCGGCCCAAAGTCGGCCCTGCTATACTGACCGACTCTGGATACAGTATTAGGATTGACATAAGTCACCTTGATGCACCCAATGGTCGGTCAAACATTGGCCCGAGTATGAGCAGACCGTCGGATAAACTCTGGTTGAGTGTTACAAAAATACCGTGAAACTGCAGTCACCCCAACTGTGGTCAAATTCTTAACTAAAAATAGAGACGTTTAAGGGTAAATATTTACTTTTTAGATATCTTTTAGATTATCAACTTTAGTTTCAAATCAACAAAAATAAAAACCTTTATTAATTTGTGACACAATATCATAATTAAAAATGCCAAAATAAAACATTCAGAGTTATTAATTGAATAATGCTGCATATTTAGTTAGGGTTCGAATCCTGGACGAATAAGATCTTTTAAAGCGTTTAGGCCATGCGATGAGTATAACAGCTGATCACGTCAGTCCTAAGATCAATATTTTTTCACCCATATTGAAAAATAAAAGTTTAAATAACTAGGAAATTTTTTCGGGAAATTTTAATAAATATTAAAGGATCGTTTGTGGCCTTGCGAAGAGTTGGAGAGAGAAAAAAGTTTATTTATGCAAATAATGATTATCAACGGACACATTTAGGTTTTACAGCAGAAGTTTGACTTTTAACTTTCTCTGACGGTAATCATGCAATCTGTTTGACCCACAGACCCCTAGAAGTCGAAGTTGTCTACTCGCTGCGCTAGTGCTACTTTGACACAGCTGATACCAGACTGATACGTATGTCAGACGAAATATGTTTATTTGCATTTCAAGTGCAAACATTAGTTTTTGCATTATTTGTGCGTAATGCTCCTGAACGATTGTTGTTGTTTTGCCCCACATAATAACTTTAAAAATAACTTTTTTTTAAATTAATTTTTGTTGAAGGTTGGCCGGCTTCATCTTAATGGATGTCCCATATATGGGACAAAATGTTGGCCCAACCTGGAGAAGCCAAAGGCAATTGCCCGTTATCATTTAGCTCGTTGGCCAGATCAGTGGCGCACAAAGTTGGACCGACTGTCCGACGGTTGGCCCGACCGTGGGCCTACGGTCAATTCGTACCTGGGAAGAAACATACTTTTCAATCGCAAAGTTAATGTGATAGTAAAACTGATCGATAGATGTCTCAATATTGTCATTTTGTAGTTCTGTTGCCCAGTTAACCTCTCCAAAATACTCATGAATCACTTGTAAATTTGCTTTAACAATGCCTGGGACAAAAAATGAATTAACAACAGGAGGACGTTCTCCCGGAAGACTAATAGAAATGGACATGTTCAGAGGACGTCGACGGCGAGCGAAAAGCCGACCGTCAGCCCAATTCTGACCCAACTATGGTACAACAATCGGATAAATTGTAGCAGATTGGTCGTTACTACCACAATAATGCGGTCGGTCCGACTCTGGATACAGCAGTCGGATTGACATAAAGTACCTTGATGCAGCCGATGGTCGGTCAAACATTGGCCCGAATATGAGCAGACCGTCGGATGAGCTCTGGTTGATTGTTACAAAAAGACCGTGAAACTGCAGTCGCCTCAACTGTGGTCAACAGTTGGCCTGTCCGCCGAAGTGTCCGTAACATTGGGTTGCAAATAACCTACGTAATTTCGATAGATTTGCTTTCGGCTGCCGTTGATCTGTTCGTATTATTGGGAGGTCGGATTGATGTGTTACTCGTAGAAATATATAAATATTCAAAATAAACAATTAAAAATTCTTAACTAAAAATAGAGACGTTTGAGGGTAAATATTTATTATTTAGATATCTTTTAAATTTTGAACTTTAGCTTCAAATCAACAAAAATAAAAAACCTTTGTTAATTTGTGACACAATATCATAATTAAAAAAGTCGAAATGAAACATTCAGAATTATTAATTGAATAATGCTGAATATTTAAAATGTACCCTCTTTCCAAATTAATGCATGAAGAAAATAGAACACACAGTTTTTGTAAACAAACTTCAAGTGCTTCGATAGCGGAGTAGTTAGAAGAGTGTAAGTAACCGTGTGTGTGAATTATGTATTTAGTAATAGTAAAAAGTGAAGATTATATAATAATAATTTTTTAAATAACTTTTTTTTAAATTAATTTTTGTCGAAGGTTGAGCCGGCGTTATCTTAATGGATGGCCCATAAATGGGACCAAATGTTGGCCCGACGTGGAGAAGCCAAAGGCGGTTGATCGTTATCATTTAGCTGGTTGGCCCGAAAAGTTGCGCACAAAGTTGGACCGACCGTCCGACGGTTGGCCCGACCGTGGGCCGACGGTCAAATCGTAACTGGGTTGAAGATTTGAAAATACTAAATCTAAAACTCTTCCTAGACTGTTTGATACTTCATTAGATTGTTTAAGGTTTAAGAAACCGTAAATGGTTGCAGTAGTTTCAGCTTACTTGAGTGCCGGGCCACTAACTGAGGGTCCAGATTCCATTGAGACACCTAATTCGTCATTTAACGAAGAGATCCCAGATAGATTATAGTCACATGATAGTAAAAGTTTAGCATGTGGAAACCTGATAGCGATGTCATTGATTTCGGTACAATGTCTTGGGTAAGTTTATTCGACGAAGCGGGAGGAATATAAGTAGAGCTAAATATGTAATCAGTATGAAAAACTTGAACCTTAACAGAAATTGGTTCAACACTGTGTTTGAAGGAAGTTATAAGATTATAACGCAGTTCGTTACTTACGGCTATTAGTACACCCCCGTCCATTTCAAGACTGCTGATACTAGAAGTTCTATCTGCCCGAAAGACGTGGTAATTTTTAAGGCCAAGTTTGGCGTCGCTTATACCAGGATGCAATCAAGTTTTGCGTGAATACAATCACGTCCCACCGAGTAGATGAGACTGAGATGGCGTTTCCTAGTTCCTGCAGTTTCGTTCTTAGCCCTCTCACATTTTGGTAGTAAACGGAAATACTAGTAGACGTAGAAGTTTGTAACCCTGGCGAGACTTTCCTTTCTTTTTTGAATCTGGTAAATGTTTAGTAGGTTTCACACTAATAATATTTGGAACTCCATTAAAAAAACGTATAGTTTTAACGACTTGTCCTTTATTTTGAAGGTCTTGCAATTCTGATTTCAACTTTTGAAATTATTCCCTCAGCATTACAGTCTGATCAGCGTGGAATCTGTACGGTCCGTCGCATTTGGATTTGTTACGCAGTAATTTTGAGGCCGACCCAGCGTCAGAGAAAACGACTTTGAAAACAAATTTGGTTAATTTGATCCTATTATCCACAATTCTCATCTCGATTGTACTCGCATTGGATTCAGGAATTCCATAAAAAAATAAATTTTTTACTCTGGACTGAAGATCCAGGACTTTAGATATAACTTCGTTTGTTTCGGCAGGTGAGTTGACATTTTCTATATCCGATAACATTGCTTCCACAGCATCCAATCGAGTCTTGATAAGATCCACAGAGTCTTCTGTGGCCTTCTGACGATCAGAGATTGTGTCTAATTTTTCAGATAGATTCTGCATGGTAGTGTTGAAAACTTCCTTCTTCTTAGCTAGCTCTTCTTTTATAGCCAAAAAATTTTTCTCTAATAATTTAGACATAATTGCTTCGAGTGATTCGTTAGAAAACGTAGTATTAGGAGAAATAGGTCTGGTAGCTGCTGAGCAACATTTCGAGATTATTCCGTCCGACGAAGTCTTGTATCTGGAGGCACAATCATCGTGAAAAAGAGTACCACAGCCAATACATTTAATACCTCCAGTTCTCGTAGGGTGATCACAGTGCGGACAAGCGCGGTCTGCCATATCAGCGGACAGTTTAGAGCGATCTGCCTTGCCGAAGGTCAGCTTGGAACGTTCTGTGGTATCTTTGGATACTTTTGCATTAGACATTGTAAGAGCAGATGTTTTTAGTGTGGTTTATATAATAAATTTTATCGATGCCGAACTTTAAATTAATTTTACGTACCATAGTAATAATGAGAAAAGAAAACGTACCAGAAAGTATAAAGAGGACTCCTGGCATCAAGATTTACAATAAACTTACCTCAGCAGGGAGCGCACCACCCGCGTATCGCAGAACAAGTGAAAAAATCGCACGACAAGCCTTATGTTTCCCAAACAGGTAATACGACTATCGCAGCACAAATAATTTCCTATATAATTAACAGTTAATTTCGTGTGCAATTTAAGCGACCGATAGATGTATCCAGAAATAAAAAGACCGTACTCGATCGCAGCACAAAATCAGAAAAAAATCCAAACGATATTAAACCACCGATGTAATCACACTGCAGAGCCGAAGAACTCTGTGTTCATCTTTTAAAAGCCATTTTGTTTGACAATAAAAAATCAGCCCGCTGCGTGGGAACATTCTCAACACAACTTATGTATTTTCATTTTCATATTCGTCTCGTGCGTGGGTTTTCAAAAAATTTACTTTTTTTAAATGTTTTTAATGCTATTTTTCACGATTCGAACAAAAAAAAGAACTATCAAAACATTATTCATAACAAATTAATTTTTACATTCTCATCAAGAGAAGGTATTAGATTTGTGTAAAATTTAACCCCTCCTCCCCCTGAATCTGAAAATAGCTTTTTATTAATGCGTCTGTCTTTCTGTATGTTTGTGTGGCTGCGTGTAGCTGTGTGTGTAGCTGTGTAACTGAGGCTGTGGGTCTGTAGATTTTCACCAGGTGTATACATATGAAACCGGTATTGCCATCTAGCGGCCAGTAGGCACACTTGTAGGCACTGTCGGAACTTACCATTTGTGCTAATTGGCGTATTGT
>NC_046663.1:144685562-144694178 GCF_010883055.1 Belonocnema kinseyi
GGCGCATACTTTGAATAAAATATTTGTTATCATTCTCTTGAAATAAATGTGTTTTTTTCTTGAAAAAATACCGGTTTCATATGTATACACCTGGTAGATTGTTAGCACGATAACTTTCGAAAGAATTGACTGGTTGGATTGGCCTTTAGTATACTCTTTGAGTGTTCTTAAATAAAGGCCAAGTTCGATAGTCAGCCATTTTGGATAAAAATTCAAAAAGCGATCGTATTTTGAAAATTTGTAAGACCACTTTTTTCAAAATTCAAAAGTTTTCTTAACGCATGTTCATAGCGTTCAAATAGACGAACAATTTATCCTAATGACTTTTTTTATATAAAACCAAAATTTATCAGAGTTATAGCATTTACGAAATTCTAAAAAACAAACCAAAATCAAAATTGAAAGCCCAATAACGCACGATATAGAAACAAGTACAGAGAAGAAAAGTGTTTCTTTTTTAATGCCTTAAAAGATTATTATAACAATTTTTTGAATTTTTCTGAAAAATTGAAAATTTAAATTTTGACAACATAAAAAAACAATAGAAAATCAAAAATTACATTTTGCGGTTGAACTGTGAAAAAGAGGTGAAAAGATGGGGAGAAAAAAGTTGTGTATTTTAAAAAGATCTATAAATTTATTTCAAATCACATTTTAAAAGCATGCGTATTGTGTGCTTTAATCGCGAATAACTATATTGACAATAAAAAATCAGCCCGCTGAGTGGACACTTTCTCATCACAACTTATGTATTTTAATTTTCTTATCAAAAGAAGGTATTATATTTGTGAAAAATTTGACCATGCCCCCACCTCCCAGTTTTTGTTCAAGGTCCACGTGTTGAAACCCCCTGAATCCAAAAAACAGGTTTTTACTAATGGGTCTTTCTTTGTGTGTAGCTGTGTGTGGCTGCGGCTGTGTTTCTGTAGATTTTTAGTTTGCAAGCACAATAACTTTCGAAAGAAAGACCACTTTTTTCAAAATTCAAAATGTTTCACTACGCACATTCATAGTATTCAAACAGAGGAACAATTCATCCTAATGACTTTTTTCTATAAAATTAAAATAGTGAAAAAATAGTGAAAAAATTCCAGGGAAGAAAAATGTTTGGTTCAGAATATCGTTCAGCCCACAAATCTTCACCGATTTCGACAAAAAAATTTGAAAAAAAGCTAAGAAGATTTCTAAGAGAGTTTTCCAGCCTTATTGTTGAATTATATTTCCAATTTTTTTATAGATCAATATGACGAAAAAACGGCCTTTTTTCTATTGGACATTCCCGGTGCTCGTCAATAACAGGATAATCGTTGAAATCGCTTAAGTTGCATAAAATAGCATTAGTTAAGGATATTCCAGTATAAGCCAATACACAAAATAATTTGTTATCAACAAATTATTTGTTGAAAATATTTTTTCTACGATTTTCCATAAATGCACATTTTTTCAAGTTATGTTTCAAGAAATTTGAATCGAAACAATATTATGTAAAAAAATTTCTGTTCTGATTATAATTGTTTACATCATAAACAAATTTAATGTACAAATGCAGTAATCAGGCATTTTCCGACAGAAATATTCGTTTTTTTCCATGTCAGTTTTTTCAATTCGGAAATTTATGATAATTTTAGCAAAATTCATAATTTGTTGATTAATATTATGACTTTTTAAACAAATTTAATAAAAAATGCATTATTTGGGCGTTTGTCGACAGAAAATTCGGTTTTTTCAATGACAGTCTTTTCAGGTTAGAGTTTCATGACAATTCCAGCAAAATTCATGATGTTTTGTTCAATGTTATGATTTTTTAAAAACAAAGTTATTAAACAAATGCATTATTGGGAAATCTATTGACGGAACAATTCTTTTTATTTCGATATCAGACTTTTAATTGGAATTTAATAATAAATTCAGCATCGTTCATAATAAGTTGACACATTTTATGATTTTGAAAAACAAATACATTATTTGGGCATCTGTGGACGGAAAAAAAATTTTTTTTTCGTTTTCAGTCGTTTCAGTTGGTAAGATCATGATGATTTCAGCGAACTTAATAATTGGTTCATAAATTTAATATTTTTTTAAAAACAAATTTAATAAACAAATGCATTATTCGAGCATTTTTCGATGAAAAATTTATTTTGTTCGATATCCTAATTAGAATTGTTGACATAGAAGAAAACGAATTTTTCTGTAGACAAATCCATGATTACTGCAGTTGTTCATAAAATTTCTTGCAATATAAAGACCGAGCGCGGAGCGCGAGGTCAATACATTATCAATTGGAAATCCTTATTTGTACCACGTCATTATGAATATATGATATTTGTATTCCCTCCATTTTTATGTACAAACCAAAATCATGATTTTTTTTTTTTGGTTTATTATTTTTGCAGTCGTTTTATAATTTCGATATTAACCTTTAGAACTATCTTTTAACGATCCCTTCTTTAATTTTCCTATTAAAAATTTGTAACCCTTTTTGCGATGTACTATTGTTGAAATCCAACCTATGTGTTAATTATTTATATACTTGATATAATTTTATTGTTTTCTCCTTTAACCCCTATTTTTTGTTTTATTGTACTTTTCCGAAGTAGTGAATAAATTGTTGGTATTAATTCTGATGAGAAATATGAGCTTTGTAATTACGACCCCCCCCCCCCTATCAGTTGAAGGCTAGTGTGAGCTATCAGATTTTTGGCCCAACCTAATGTTCCCTTTTAAAATTTGGTTTATCTTTTGCTTGGTTGTTATTGTTGAGATTTTCTCTTATATTTTTTATTACCTCATCCTTTTAATTGAAGCCTGTGAGTTTTCTCCTTTTATCATTTAGCCTGAAACGCTTAGCGTTTAGGAAGGTTCCCCTTTCCCATTTGGGATATAGATTGCGCATACATCTCGTGTAGAAATTATGACTGGATTCGGGCGGGATTCCGGAAGGGATGCTCTGCTTGTGTCCAGAATCTGGTCAGGCTGTCCAGTCGGATTCTGGTTGGTTTCAGCACGCTGCGCTGGTCGGATCCTGGCCGGGTGTACCCAGTCGGCTCCCGGCCGGGTTACACGATCGGATCCCGGATACAAATAGGGTAACTCGGTCGGAATCCGACCCGTTTTTGACTGGGCTCCTCGATCGCATTTTACTGGAGCCTTTTTACCACAGAAAATATGACACGCTCAGAGCAAAAGCGAACTAAAAAAAAAGTTCCGGAAAAGACAAGTAAAAACACGCGAGAGCAAAAACGTTCTAAGAATTAGCTGAGAGGTAAAACGACGCAAGAATGAAGGTAGAAGATTCCCCCCACTTGGCTGCTGCGAAGACCAGCCTCGTGTAAAGCCGAAAATGCGCGAACACGAATCCAAGCTCGCCCGACTTCACGAATGACGATCTGATCAGCTGCTCCTCAAATTTATTCTGGTTTTAAAATCCTAAGTTACCATAGAATCATTACATTTGTTGCGAAGTAGAATATATTTTCACCATATAATTGAATTTTTTACTAAAATGATACATTTTTAACGGAAAACGGAATGTTTAATCTTTATCTAAACAAATCATATTATATCAACAGAAAAGAATGTTTACTAAAAAGGTGGATTTTTAACAAACGAAATGAATTCTTAATTAAAATAGATGAACTTTAAACAAGAAGAATAAATTTGTACCAAAAAAAGATAAATTTTTAACTGAGAAAGATCAATTTTCTTACAAAAAAAAAACAAACAAATTTTTAAATTAAAAAATACATTTTTAAACGATAATGATACAGTTAAATTTTCTAATTCCAAAAATTAATTTTCAACAAAATATTAGAATTTTCAAAAAGGCGAAATAAATTATTTTTAACCGAAACAGATAATTTTTGAAACACGAAGAATAATTTAATTAAAAAAAAAACAATGAACTTTGAATGACTGAAAGCAGTCCATTTTTAAGCAAAAAAATGTAACACAATAGTTTAATATTTAACGAAAAAATATATAAATTTTCCACTAGAAAAGATCAATTTTAAATTAAAAATGATACAGTTAAAATTTAAGTATTAAAACATGTTTTTTCAACGAAAAAGAATCGAATTTTAAATAAACGTTTTAAATAATCCACAAAAAGAATGAATTTTTTTTACAAAAATAGATGAATTTTCAAACAATAATGATAATTTTCTACTATAAAATAAGAATTTTCAACTGAAAAAAAATTAATGGTAAAAAAATCAATAAAATTGTCAAATTTTTAACTGGAAAATTAATATTAACACTAAAAAAACAAGTATTTAACCAAACATGTAATAGTCCATTTTCAAGTAAAAAAAATATAATTTTCAACGAAAATAATGAATTTTCAACTGAAAAATATAATTTTTAACAAAAAATTTAACAGTTGAATTTTAAATTCAAAATTTAATTTTGAACAAAAAGAAAACAATTGAATTTACTACAGATTAGAAGTTTGAACAAAGAAGTAAATACACAAACAACAAGAATAATACTCTACCAATTAGATGGATTTTTAACCATATACATACTTGAATTTGAATAAAAAAAGATACATTTTTAACAAAAAATGGAATGAATACATGTTTAACAAAAAAAAATTAATGAAAAAGCAAAAAAAAATTAATTTTAAAATGGAAAGAAGATTTTTCAAAACAAATCAATTTTTACTAAAAAGCCGAAATTTCCACTAAAACAAAATTCTCTTTCAACCAAAAAACAATGAATTTTTAATCAAGGAATGTAATTTTCAAACAAACATTTTTCTTAAAAAAGACGGTTTTCAAACAAGAAGAAAAAGTTCCTACCAAAATGACGTACGTTTAACTGAAAAAACAAACAATTTTTAATTGAAAATTCCATTTTATGCTCAAGGTTTCAGTGGAAAAATTTAATTTCACCACAAGAGTAACATACAAAAATAAAGAATTTTCAACCAAAATGTGTATTCTGTTTCTGTAAAAAAGTTTTAAAAAGTAGATTCAAAATCATCATTCTATCGACAAAAAACGCGTTCACTACATTAGTCGATATCATAACAATGAATTTCAATGTTTATTTAAAGCAATTTTTCTCGTTATTCGCCTCAAACGTGAACTGAATTATTAATAGAAACAGTTAAGAAAATCTAACTCTTTTTTACTGAATCCGTTAAAGTACTTCGTTTTGACATGCAATTTTTTTTTAAAGTTGATATTTTTTTCTTTTTAAACTTAAAAAGCCTTTTTGATTGAAAATTGATTTTTGAACTGAAAATTTAACTGTTCCATTTTTTGTTAAAAATGTATCATTTTTAGTTGAAAATTCAACTATGTAGTTGAAAAATTGCCTTGATTGATAGGAAATTATTCTTCCCGTTTGAAAATTTATCTATTTTTATTAAAGTTCAGTTCTTGGGTTATAAATTCCACTCTTTCGTTGAAAATTAATTTTGTTCTTGTTTAATATTTTAATATTTTGTTATAACTTCTTTTTTAATTTCTAAGGTTGAAAATTGCTTTCGAGTTTGCTTCAAAATTCGTCGTTTTTAGAGAAAATTAATTTCATTGGCAAAACATTCATTTTTTTACTAAAATATTATTCTTGTTGTTTGTGCATTTACTTCTGTGCTTAAAAATTTATCTATTTTGTTGTAACTTCGATGGCCTTGTTGTTGTTCAAAACTGATTTTTTAAATTAAATATTTAACTGTTTCATTTATGGTCTAAAATTTATATTTTACGTAGAAAATTAATTTTGTTATTGATAGTTTAACTATTTTGTTGAGAATATGATTGTTTTTGTGCTGAAAAAAAATTCAACTAAGAATTTAATTATATAATTTTTTGTTAAAAATTTATCTTTTCTAGTTGAATATTTATTTATTTTTTCATTGAAAATTGAACTATTTGATTCCAAATTTGTTTTCTTTTTTTGCTAGAAAATTGACCGTTTTAAATTAAAACTTCATCTGTTTTGGAATTAAATTATTCTTCTTGTTTGAAAATGTATCTACTTTGGTTGAAAATTCTTTTTCTTTTGTTGTTGATAATTGAACTATTTTGTTACAAATTCAAGTGTTTGCTGAAAATTAATTTTGTATACTGAACCATGAAATGTATCATCTTCGGTTGAAATTTTAGAAAATTTGAAACTTGAACAATTTTTCTGAGTTTTTTTTCTTGAATATTGAATTTTCTCAGTTAAAATTCATTTTTTTTTGTAGAGAATTATTCTTTTTTAAGAAAAGGCATCTATTTTAATCAAGAATTCATTTCTTTCGTTGAAAAAAGACTGAATTGTATACTAAAAAAAGGCATTTTTAGTAAAGTACATGAACTTTGCACAATCGAAATTTATTTTCCACCAAGTCTAATTTTCTATACAAAGATTAATGTGTAATCATAGTTAAATTTTCGACAAAAAAAAAATTAATTTTATTGTTAAAATTGTTTTCAATTATTGAAATTCATTGAAAATTCCTTAAGATATTTTAAAACATCCTAAAATATTTAAAATCCTTTAAAATCTTTTGAAATTTTTCAAAGCACTTGAAAATTCCTTGAAATTTTAAAAATACCCGAAAGTATTCCAAATCCTTTAAAATCTCATACTAAATTGTTGAAATCGATGGAAAATTCCTTGGAATCTATTCAAATATCCTAAGATATATCAAATACTTTAAAATCTCATATTAAATTACTGTAATCAATTGAAAATTCCTTGGAACCTAGGAAGAATGGATTGAAAATTCATTTACATCTTTTTAAAAATCCTCAAATATTTAAAATCCTTTAAAATCCTTTAAAATCTTTTGAAATCTCTTGAAAATTCCTTAAAAATTGAAAAATACCCTAAAATAATTCAAATCTTTTACAAACTCATAATACATTATTGAAATCAATTGAAAATTCCTTGGAACATTTTTTTTTTAATTTATGTATTTTATTCGAGATCGAGATATAAATAGAAGACCTATGGTGGGGGTAAATTTTAGGCTCGATCTGGTAGCTCTGGGAGCAGCTGTTTAGATCTTTATTCGTGAATTCGGGTGAACTCGGTTCATGTTCGCGCTTTTTCGGCTTTACACGAGGCTGGTCTTCGTAGCAGCAAAGTGGGGGGAATCTTCTCCCTTCATTCTTGTGTCGTTTTACCTCTCGGCTAATTCTTAGGTCGTTTTTGCTCTCGCATGTTTTTACTTCTCTTTTTCGCAACTTTTTTTTTAGTTCGCTTTTGCTCTGAGCGAGTCATATATTCTATCAACTGGTAGAGATAAGAATCTTTTCCATCATTTATTTCCACCTGTAAAAAGATGTTGGAATATCAATTTAAATACTGCATTCATAAAAATAAATATATTAACTACACACATTGACTCAATGTAAGTATGTAAGTATTCAATGTAAGTATTCAATGTATGTATAGGTTATGATTCTTAAGTTTCTGTAAAAAATTGAATTGTAAGAAATTAAAGTTAAATTGCATAACAAATTTACCTTAAGCGTAACTTAGTTTGCATAGGTATTTTTACAAGAGATAAAATAAATTTAAGGGGTTTCACGTGACATCCTAACCTATGAAATCCGTTGAGAAAATTGATTTAACAATAAGGCTGAATAATATTAATAATGCTTACTTATTAACAAAATAGTTCACTTACCATTATAAATAATCCGCTTATTCCAGAAAATTTGATACAATTTTGTGAAATTTAACAAACTTCTTAACGGATAACCTGGCATCCACTGACGTTTTACTGCGTTTTTAGCATTAAAGACTTCGGAAGTCACCGAATCGTTATTACCTGCCAGCATGATTACGTAATTCCAAACCTTGTCCAGAAAGAGTTATTTCTCTTCTTATTGCGTTTTTTGCTTATTCAAGATAATATATCAATACATTAAAAATAAGCAAATGTCGTATCACAAAAAAAAATAAGTATAGTTTCACTGGGAACTATGTTTGATAATAAAAAAAAAGTTGGTCAACGATTTCGCAGTCATGGCAAGTGTGGGAACGGCAGAACCAAGAGTGGGAAACCATATAATTAAAATTAGTTTAATTTTTCTTTCATAATTGATAAAAAGAAACACCTAGAACAAAAAAATTGGTCTTTCGCCTGTCAGATATTTACAAACGACCCACTTACGGGAGGAAATGCTTCCAGGGCTTCAAATATTTTTAATCTTTGCAAAGCCTTCTGAATTCCTAAAAACATTTTAAAATGAATACAATTTTTCTTGCAATTTTGAAAAATAATTTTAAATGTCAATAAGACCAAAAGACGAATGCATCAACTTGCCATAAAGTTAGGCTGGGCAAGACAGTACGCGTTCCGCATTCAGTGTGGGATTGACTACATCACATCTGGCAGGAATTTTACCGCCAAGATTCGAAAGTTTGCGCGCGAACTCCGGACCCGTTATCACACACTTAACAAGTCAAAGCTGCTGACCATGAGATAGCATATTGTTGAGAGAATACGGATACTATCTGACGCTAAGAGAAGTCTAGAGCGAAAGGAGAGGTGGGTCAGAGAAAATGAATAGTTTCTCTCTGACCCATCTCGACTCTTCCAAGACCCTCCAGTTACTGTCGAACACCCACCCAAACCAGAGGAGGTCGAAGTATTTTGGAGAGAAGTCT
>NC_046663.1:144694278-144696994 GCF_010883055.1 Belonocnema kinseyi
ATCGCTTTTCCCTACCAAACTCTGCTTTTCCGGCGGCGATCTAAACATTTTCTGGTATTTTATACTCGCCCCGATATCTTCCTTCTCTTCACTGCTTTCCCTGTCCCCTCTCTTCCTTTTGATAAAGGCTTTTATGGACCCTACGGTTTTTGCTCTCAATCTTTCCTTTTCTATAGTTTCTTTATACTTCCCCCTTGCCTTCCTTTCCTTTATCTCTTTCGGCGTACTGAAGACTTCCTGCTCTAATTCTATTTCTTCCGGGAAGATACTCGCTCCACTAGCCACTAATAAAATTAAATTTTCCCGCCTTCTATCTTCCCTGCCTCTATCGTCGCTGTCTGTTACCTGTCACGCCTTTCTTTGTCGCTACCCAACCCTGCTACTACCAATCAGTCAACACAGTCTTCCCACCCTGTCACAAATCTCCAAACAAACTTCCACACAAATCTGTTTCAATCCTCCAAAATATCTACCTCCCCTTTGCAATCTCACAATCCCTCAATTAGATCTCTTACCTCCTCACCCTTCCACACACCTCCACAATCCACTCACCTCAAATTTCACCACGATATCAGAAAAACTCAGCATCCACAATTCCCACTACTTTACACTTTCATGCCGGAAACGGAAGTCTATTTTTTTTCTGTAATTTCAATCGGTTAAATATAGTTTCAAACTTTTAATAATTTTTCAAAAAATTCAAAAGATTCTAAGGATCTTCAAGTAATTTAAAAATAATTTTATGTATTTGAAGATATTTTCAGGAGTTTTAAGTGATTTAACAGGAGTTATTTGATTAAACATTTTTTAAAGTTTATAATCCAATTCCAAAGTTTTCGAATTATTTAAAAGAGTTGAAGATATTTTTAATGAATTTAAGGAATTTTAAGTAATTTTAAAGATTTTTAAAGGAATTTCGGTAAAATGTAAATGAGTTTTAAGATTTCAATATAATTTTAAAATATGAATAATGTTCTTAAATCATTTAAAGTCTGCTAAATCTTTTGAAATCTTCGGAAATTTGTGGAAATCCTTTCAAATCTATTAAACTTATGAAAATTTATATTTATTTATTTTTTAATCTTTTAAAATATCTTAAAATATTTTTGGATTATGCTTAAATCTTGATTAAGCACATAAAATATAAAATAATAATTTATAATATTTTTAAAATCTAAAATCTTAGTCCATATATTATTATAAGCGTAGCAATATTTTTTACAGAATGGTTCACAAAAATGTGCAGATGGCCTTACATAGCTGTAGGTTATATTTAAGATTTTTTTGCATACTTCAAGCTAGGCTAGATGAAAGGCTTTAGGCGTTAGGAATGCGAAACTTATAAAGTTCGAACCCCCGCGGCAAATTAAAACTTTCATAGCGTGTGATTATAAATAGTGTAAAGATTGTGTACTGGTAAATAATTGTGTCCATGAACATGTGAACAAATATTAGGGTATAATAGTAATAATATAATAATACAGAAGAATTATTTTTTTGCGGAGAAAAATCGGTTATGATTTTATAGAACTGTTCTCGATAGTTTCGGAACTAGTTCAATTCAATGTGAAGCAAAGACGGCTTTAACTTGTATTACAATTATATAATTTTTTATGGTGCTTCCGATATTGTGAAATGAGTATTCAAATTCAATTTTCTAAATTATATGTACACATATTCTAATTTTTTTTAACTTAGTTAGAAATCTTATTAATATATATATATAATTAAAAATTTGTCATAAGGACAACCGCAGGATTTCGCCAGAGCGGGTGCTAATTGTTCTAGCATATTGTTGACACGCAGGGATGCTTTTTAGGCCATTAGCAAGTGAAAGCTTGGCACCTCCAAGAGCGCCGATGATAAGGACGATCAGTTTAACAGAATATTCCGGGTATAATCGTTGCACCTCCCTTATAAGGTCTCGATACCTCTCTTTCTTTTCGTTCTCCTTAGTTATGATGTTTTTGTCAGCTGGTGCCGACAATTTGATAAAGAACATGGTTCGCTTCTCGAAGTCAAGAAGAACTATGTCAGACCTCGAGTGAGCAACAGAAACAATTGTCGAGAATATAAAGTTTCTGTATATGCGGCACTTCCCATACTCGACAATGGACTCAATTTCCCTAGGAGCATTTAAAAGAGCGATATTAAGGTTAATGCCGTAGGAGTGACAGAGATGGTAATAAAGCACTCTTAGTGCCGCATTGTGCCTTTGCATGTAGGTCGTTCCCACGTCTGTTGGACAACTAGATAGTATGTGAGCTAAATGCTCGGGGTGTGCATGGCACGCCCTGCAGCTATCATCGGGAATGTCTTGGCTCAAAATGTGGCGATGGTATGTTAAGGTGGAAATGACGCCGTCTTGGCATGCAAAAATGAAAGCCTCCGTACCAGACTTCAATCCGGGCGATGTAAGGAAAGCCAACGTTAGCTCATAAAACATTGACTGATCCTTCACATTTCTGTGGAAGATACCGTGCATGCTCTTATCGAGGAGCTGTTCACGAAAGTTTTCTCTTGTGCTTTCTTAATCCGGGCTTTCAGGAGTGAGTACTCGAGATAGATAAGATTTGATGCATTTTTCTCACCCCTAATATTGAAGTCAAGTCCCAGTGCTTCAGCAGCCTCTTCCGCTGCTTTGTACAGAAACGCTCCTTTGCCCACTTCTTCGTGATTCCTGACCATTTTAAGAAGAGGGTCTCTTCCATTTGCA
>NC_046663.1:144697094-144710302 GCF_010883055.1 Belonocnema kinseyi
TATTTAGAAAAGGGATGGGGAGAGAGAAGGTGGACCAGAATAGCAAGATTTAGACTGGGAAACGAGGTAAGGGAGGGGATGTACTGGGAAAAAGAAGAGAACCGAATGCGTAGAATATGTGAATGGGAGGAGGAAACATGGGAGCATGTATGGGAAGGATGTAGGAGAGGAATGGAAGATAAAGGAAGCTGGAAAGAAAATGTGGTTAAGATTCTAGGCGAAGATGGATTAGGAGAAGAATGGATGAAGGAGTTAGAGGGTGCTAGAGGAGCGAATGAGGGAGAATGAAAGAATGCACGTGAAAAAGGTAAATGGGGGTATAAAAAAATTGAAAGAAAAAGGAAACGGAAGTCGCTTGGATTAGAAACGTAAAAATTGTAAGTAATGGCAAAGTAAAAGATAAGTAGACAAAGATGCGTATGCGTTCTCATGCTCTCTCTTTCGCTTGCACTCTCACTTTCGTTCGCTCGCTCACTCGCTTGCTAACAAGTTCTAAATTGCGCTATCGCAGGAAATAGAAATAAGGAACTAGATATAAGACTTTATGTAAATAGTTGTAAATAATTTTATATATAGAATGGATAAAATTGTAAAAAATATATAGATTTAAACGGAAAGATTGTAAGGAATGGAAGTCATGTAAACCCTTAGGGGACACATTATGAATAAAGAATTACAGAAAATCCCTCAAAATGACTCGAAATATCTTGAACTCATTAAAAGTATTTTAAAGTCTTTAAAATTACTTGAAATCTTTTGAAATTCATTTATAAACTTTAATCTTTTCTAATTTATAAGAATTGTTAAATCCCGTTAAATTATTTTGAAATTCATTCAAATCCTTTTAAACACTTGAACTTTTTTTAAAAATTTTTTGACATTTTTTAGAATCATTTTAAACAATTTGGAATGTTTTAAAACGTGTAGAGCGCATAGTGAAATAGAGGTATATGTCAGAATTTTTTTGAATATTTCGTGATCTTTCGGAATATTTTGAAACATCAAAAATATCTGAGATTAGCAAGAATATCCAGAATAGCAAAAATTTTGAAAAAATACGTGTATGGGAATATTTAGTGAATATATCAGGAACATTAGATTTATCGACCCCTTGGCATAAGGAAATAAATTGGTTTAAAAATATGACATTTTGAAGAAACAATTTATTATTTTAAGTTAATGGTACATCCAAATCTTTGGTATATATATTATAACCATCGGTGATCTTATTAAGAGTGGTTACAAGTAAACTGTAATCAACGACGGTTTCTTGGACAATAACGTACGAAAAACAATCATCGCTGACCGAATCCATTTAAAGTCACCAGGGACCTGCACTTGAAATTGTAGAATTTCTCGAGAGGGAAATATATGTTGTTTTTGAAAGGAAATTATGCTTTTTTTCATGTTTTTAAAATTTGAAGAAAATTGGTTGAATTTGGGAAAGTTTAATTAGCAATTGGAAAATTATTAGCTTTCATGTGATTTGAATTAAACACAAATAATAGGGTTGTTTCGCGATTTTAGATCAAATAATTTTTCAATACATAATTTTGATCTGAATCGAAGGTGCGTTATATATCTTTTTTCTTTTGTGTCGTTCAGTAGAAAAAAATTATTAAAAATTAAAGGCGGTAAAACACTTATTCAAATTGATGTCACGCGGGTGTCACGTGGGTGTCACGCGACTCAGAGGTTCTTATTATTATCTATCTATGTAACGATGTAAAACTCATGGTAAAGAGGTTAGGCTATAGCCTGCTGTCAATTCTGACTATTTTGATTTGATAGCTTTATTTGTTAAGGCTTATTTTAGAAAAAAAAGTTCTCCTGTTGTAATGTTTGGTTTAAGAGTCAGTAGTATGTTGCAGGAAAACAATAAGTGCAATTATTAATACATTTTAAAATCGTACATATTTACGAATTGTTCAATACACATGAATACATTTAAATACTTTTTCAATGAATTCTTTATACAAACGTTTTTGTTTTAAATGCTCTTATAATGTTTATATTGTTTTTTAAACAATATTCTGCGACTTCTATTTTCGATGTGCATATAACCAAAAGAAAACATCGGCACAGAGAAGGATATTTGAGAATCACTGACACGTGAGCTGTGATTGGTGGAAAATCCGACCCCTTTGACGTCAAAGGGGCCCTCTAATCGACATCATGATAGAAAATTTATATTTCAACATTAAATTTAAAATATTTTACATTATGCATACAATATTTTATGAGCGTTTTTATGATTAGAATTTTATATACTATAAGATCCATTTATTGGAAAAATAATATCTGACTTTGGAAACAACCCTAATGAAATTTTAAGGGCTTTGATTAAAAAAAAAGTTTTAATATGACAATTTTTAGTGAATATAAATTTCGCCAGCTTAAAATAAAGTTCGAATTCTTTAAGTTTCAAGGTTCTGGAGTAGATTTTTTTTCACTTTTAATATTTCCCATTTAAAATTATTTTTCAGTTTGAAAGTTTGTTTAGTATAATTAAAGTTATTCTTTTATTTCTAAACAATTCGCCTAATTAGGCTGCAGGTCAAATTATAATTTTGTTCTGTAATAACAATTCTAAATTCTAGAATTTCAGAAGCTTCAACTTTGAATCATTCAATTTAGTTTTGAATATAAAATTGTCAAATCTTAATCGCTTTAAATTTATAATTGTTCAAATTCAAAAGTTTGCCATTTTTAATTATTTAATTTTGAACGCTTTTGAGTATAAATAATTTCCAATGATCTAATCTTAAAATATTCAATTTTCAAGGTTTTGACATTGCCCTATTTTCTAAATTTTTAAACTGAAATCATTCAATTTCTCGATTCTTTAATTCGAAAGAAAATTGCGTGAAAGGAAAATCTATTTCTTCAGAATCTGTGGTAACTAATTTGGAGTTATTTTTTGTGGTACAGAAAAAACTCAATACAAAATATTTGTATCTTTCTTACCTTTTTCTTTTGACGTTTCTTCTCGTGTGTTTGATACATTTAATGGGGGGGGGGGGCACTTTGTGCGTTAAAATTTAAGAGCTTTAAAAGAAAAATTAAACATTCTACGGAGAATATGCAGCTTTAAAGGAGACATAAGTGAAACTCAAGAATATAGAGGCAAGACCTTCAATCTAGGGGCTGAAGCCTATGCAGAAGCAAAATAGAATGAAAATATCTTTAGGAGTGGGTACATAGGAGGTAGTACAATAAACAGCCGCAAAGTAGAGATAATACTTTCACTTGAAGCGTCAGAGTAGGGCCTATATTTCGACTCGGAAATATATCTATTAATTTAATAATGTTTTATATTATTTAGCAAAATTAGATTTTAAGACAAAATTAAAAAAATTATTCATGTAACATTCAATAAACCAATTTAAAATTTATTGAAATTATATTTAATCTTAAATTTGTAAATAATTTTAAAATATGAAATATGAATATACTATTATTATAAAAATTACAGGCATGTACAACATAATATTACTAAGCTTTATAGTTTGCTAAAATATAAATCATGAATATATTATTATTATTATAACTAAAACGTAAAAAGAAAAATGTTGTCAATCGCTCAATTATGTAAAAGTTAGAATTAATATAGCTCTAATATTGAATAGTTAATAGATTTTGATTACATAACGTTGAAATAAAAATACGGTATTATTTAATTTTAATCGAAAAATAACAAATTTTTTAACATTAAACCATTAACATAATTAAAACATTATTATAATAAATTTATTTCATTGTAATTTAGCTTATAATAACTTTATGTTTTCATACAAAATTTAATGATAATTTAATGACTCACTTATGTACAATTTAAAATTAATATAGTTATATGTATGTATGTATGTATATATATAGTTATTTTTACCATTAAATGATTAATAAAATTAGAACACGAAAATAATAAATTTATTTAATTCTAATTTAGTTTATGATAACTTTATACCAATTAATTTAATATTCTTTTATATTATATGAAAAAATTAGATTTTAACATAAACTTTAAATTATTATTCCTGTAACATTGAATAAACCAAATTCTGGTGAAAAGTATGTTCAGTAATTTAATGTAACGATTGAAGAATTGAGAGAAACAAATTTAAATATTAATACATAATAATAATCCATTAAAAATAACAGCTGTTATTGAAAGAGAAAATAAAGACACAAAACGCAAATAATTATCGACGATCGATAAAAATAGAAATCTAGTTTTTTATATCGATTGATTCTATAGTTCAAGAAAGATGTCGCCAGTCGCCATAAAATACGTGATTAACTTGACCATTGTATGACTTAGCGCCCATGTGCTACTAATGGAGGTTACGAGTTTTTATATATAGGATAAGTTATGTCAAGTGTATTAATTTATTATCGCAAATGCAGATTTACTGTGAAATGCTATAATCGAGCACGGAGTAAAATAAGGTCATGCATTTTATGTACACAGTTTTTATTTTGAGGTTAAATGTGCCGGTTTATAGAATGGATCATTTGGAGCAGCCAATTCACCTGTTAGTTCACGAGGAAGTAAAAGGAAGGTGCTTTTGCTTATAAACGAGAGCTTATCCGGCAAAGGAGGATTAAAATACGAAACCATCATAATCAGAACGAAATTATAATCACCTATACCAGAACGAAAGTACACGTACGATAAAATTACTATAAGCATGTACTCAATTTAGTATATGCGTCTCCTAAATTTGGTATAGGCATATACTAAATTTCGCATACATGTGTACTGTCTTTGTTATATGCGTATACTAAATTTCATATACGTGTATACTAAATTCAGTATATGCATATACTATATACAATGTACTCTGGTATACTAAATTTAATTTCGTGTTGTGCATTCTTGCTTCCATTACATGTATACTAAATCTAGCGCAGATTTTTCTAACAGTGTAGGGTACCAGGTGCGCTACTGAGGGACCGTCAAATTTAATTTTCTTTTTATTTGAAAAAGTAGTGAAACCATTTTCATTTAAGGAGATTTATTTTACATAAAACTTCGTCGTTTGAAATAATTTCGGTGCTCCTTGACACAAATTTCCTAGTTTACAGTTAAAAACGCCATAAATTAAAAAGAAATGGTTGTTATATATTTTTAAAAATGAGTCGAGCGTTGTGTCGAATGCTAAGCTAGTTACCTCGAAATTCGTATCTGTACTAAAGTAACAGAGGCCAATGACTAACTTCACACGACACAAGCCTCTCGATTTGTCCCTAATTAGCCAAAGAGAAAAAAGCATTGAAATCCTTTAGCTGCTCAAGCATACAATTATTTATGTTATGTGGCTGTTATGTTTCAACCAGACCTATTATATTAAGTTTACTTAATTTGGATATTCATTGCGCAAAGTTAGAGAAACCATAACATTCTAAAATAAACAATTGTAGTCAGACGACCTGCATTCCTTGAATGTTGCAGACATCATAGAGGCTACTTGTTCTTGTTCTGCTAGGCACTTTGCAATTTTCTTGCAATTGTTTAGAAAAATCGTCCGACGCTGAAATTGTGGCACCACTCAGATTCCTTGGATTTTTTTAGGATTGCATACTGAAGTTTAAAGAAGTGGCATTGCATAAAGATTGGTGTCGGTTTTTGCTGGTTTATTTCTCCGAGTCTTTTGATTTCTTCCAGATAATGTTCTGTTGCGGGGATCTTCAATTTTTTTTAATCAGTTCGCGGATACATTTCTCATGGTCTTCCTCAGGGATATCTGATATACTAAAAAATATAAGGTTATTTTTCTCTAATAGCCTTTTTATCTGTTTAATTGTTTTGTGCGGCTTATCCATTATTTCTATGAGCTTTTTTATTTTTTGAATCCAGTCTCCGGTTTTCGGCTGTCAGCTAATCGAAATTATTTCTTCTTCTTTACTAATAATGTGTCCCCTAATGGTTTACATGACTTCCATTTCTTACAATCTTTCCGTTTATATCTATATTCTTTTACAATCTTATCCTTTCTATATATACAATTATTTACAACTATTTACATAAAGTCTTATGTCTAGTTCTTTAATTCTATTTCCTGCGATAGCGCAATTTAGGACTTATCAGCAAACGAGAGTGAGCACGTGAACGAAAGTGAGAGTGCAAGTGAGAGAGAGCATGAGAACGCAAACGCATCTTATAGCGTATTCGGTTATCCGCCCTCGCTCTGCGCCGGTTTCGTGCTTTGCTCTGCTCTGGGACAGTGTCGGTTATCTGCTCCCGCTCTGCACCGGTGCAGTTTCCTGCTTTGCTCTGCTCTGGGACAATGTGCTTGGCGCTACTCCGAATCTATTTTGGCACACTGTGTGAAACACGAGTCTGGACAAATTTGTTCTTTATAAAAATGCAGCTTTTTGGTACAACATTATTTTTCTTTCTTGCAGTATTCAAATATTTCGCTAGAAAGATTTTGTTGAATCACTTTTTTGAAAAATCATTTTTGTTATTGAAGATTTATATTTTAATTGAAAATTCAATAACTTGAGTGAAAGTTCAAGAAAGTTCATCGTTCAAAATATTTTTTATTTCAGGCTTTTGTCTGCCGTTGTAAATTTAACTGTTTCTTTTTAACCTTTTTGTTTGGTTTGAAATGAATCTTTTTACTGAAAATTTAACTTTTCCATTTTTAAAGATTGATCTTTTCTAGTTGCAAAGTCTCCGTTTTTTGTAAAAAAAGCATTATTTTCTTTATTTGAAATGTCATTTTTATCGGGTAAAAATGTATCTCATTTTTTTGTTTAAAAATATAGTTTTTTATACTTTTATACTATACACTATGTATACACTGAGACAAAAGTACTTTGGAATCAAAAGTGCTGGTGCTTTCGAATTCCCCATTATTAATACAATAGTTTATGCCAATAATCCAATAAATTCTGCTTTGAGTGAAATAATTCGAGTTTTTTAATCAAAAGTACAGTGCTATAGATTCAAATATTCACGATTATATGCAGCTCAAGTATATCAAGTTAAGAAAAATAAATACACATTTATTTCGCAAAAATTTTGTATTTAAAGTGTTAAATATACTTTTGAATTAACAAAGTATCTTTTTAACTTCTAAACAAAATTATTTCCGCAAAACAAAGATACTTTCGATTTAATAGTATCTACTGTAGTCGCAATAAATTGCGCTTTCGAATACGGTCAAAAGCATACACTATCAGATCTACCACATCTGTGATAGAAACGAAGAAAATTAAATTTTGAGTCATTAGTATATTCTATTATCAGATGAAGATTTGTATTTCTTTCTTAAAGGTAAAAGATTTCAATGTGAAGACAAATTTTGTAGTATGAAACATAGATGCAAAAGTTTTAAAAAAGTTGCATAACTGCCTGTAAGGCACAGTAAATTTGAATCAAAAGTATTAAACCTCTCCAATCTATAAAATATTTTCTAAAATTCACGAGCGTACACAAATGGGTTAAATTAACATATTTTCGAATCTTCCAAAAATTATGAACACCATCAAATTAAACTGCAAATATATAAAAAAAAAACTGAAACACATTTCTAGTCGATGTGAGTCGTGTATTAAAATTTGTTTCAAAGTTTGAACTTGGCAATTTGTCAGCAGGCGACCGAAAAATCCCGAAAAATAGAACTCCAAAAATGATAAAATTGCCGAAATATAAAAATCCCAAATTAGAAGATGCCGAAATAATAAAATTCACTATAGTTCATAATATGACCCTATTTGAAAATTCCATAAGAACAAAATTTTCAAAATTTTCAAAATGTTCAAAACTGTATAAAATAATTATAAAAATTTTAAATAACAATCATTATAAGGAATGTATATCTGAGTGAGCAATTTTGTTTAAAAATGTGCACAGTCTTTAAATTAATTTCATTATATAATTTGTATACAATTATTGTTATTTAAAATTCAAGAAATAATTTTCATATAGTTTAAGCATTGATACAGATATTCGATAATTGTGCTTTAAATAAATAAATAATATTTATTTTTTTAAAATAACAATTTTTTAATTTCTCTAATTCAGAGATTTCATGATTTTGAAATTTCTAACGGGGATTGTATTATTCAAGATTTTTATAGTGTCGGAAATTTTGTTTTTGGGATTTTTTAGTCGTCTCATTTGGCATTATAAATTAAAATATTAAAAATATATACAAACACTAAACATCTAAAGAAAATGTGCCAAAATTTGCATAAGCATTGCTAACTAATTAAATTTTGAAACAATGTATCTTTAAAGTTCTAATTTTTATAAATAAATAGAGTGATAAAACAAAATAAAAAGCATTTTTTTCATCAATTAAATATAATAATTATGGCAGTATTATTTATTGTTATTGAACTAAATATTAACATAAATTAATAGACAGAAATAAAAGAACTTAAAATAAAAGTAAATAAAATAAATGATGTATATTATACTATTTAGCTTGAAACAAAACAAAATATAAATTTTGCAAATGTTTTTTTTTAATTATCTAACATTGTCTATTTTTAATCATTAATTTATCTTTGCAATTATTAATTTAGTTACATTTTTTATGTAGATTATTGTTATAGAAAAATTAACTGACATTTATTAATTTACTTTTTAATTCTCATTATACCTTCTTATACTTCTATTTGAAAAGCGAAAAGTTTAAAAAAATTACCGAGATGCAAGCTTTTAAAATGTTCATGACCTGAAAAAAATGTCTGAAAAAAACGCTTTAAAAATATATATTTTTTAATATTGATTGTATTCTAAATTATCTAAGTACTTTTAAAAATCTATTTATTGTTCTTAATATATTTGTGGGTGATAATCGTCATAAAAAATTTGAAACCGCGGCCTGGAATTAATTCAGTTAAAAGTGTTATGAGTGCTTTTTTGGGGGGAGCGCATAGTATTATGAAGTTCAAAGTTTAAGTAAAGATTTTTAAATGTTCATTAATAAGCCGAACACGATTTTGTCCGTTTGTTCTCGCCATGGAAATTCAAATACAAGAATGTGCGGCACAGTATGGGGTGATTTACAAAAAAAAACGAGATTCAAAATTACATAGTAAATGCAATTATGCACTGACTTCAGATTCTTGTTTCAGAAATTTGAAAATTCTCATACTAAGTTGTTCAGAAAATGGTTTAGGTGAGTACTTTTTTTATTTCAATGCAAGCAGCGATGAAAGTGTTGATTATTGGAACTTCGTTTTTTATCTCCTAGAGTCTTATCCCCGGAACATTATGCCTCTGCACAGGGGTATAAGAAAGACCAAAAATTGTAAATTTAATGGTTATGAACAAATTTTATCAATAAACAATCGATATTGGGGGATATTTTTCTCAAAGTATATTAGTAGATAGGTAAGGCGGGTTCTCGACCACTTTTTTCCGTACGAATATCAAACTTGCGGCAAGAGCGCAGAAGGCTGTAAGATTGGTTTCGCTACTTGCGTTGATTAACGAATCACAGTTTGAACGATCCACACTATCGATATTGCAAATCAATGCTTAAAAATTAAGGGAATGGATATTTTCAGCCCCAAAAATATGGAATATGATATGATATACGATATCTCAATATTAAGGCTATTTAATACCTGCTATTCTAGAAATTGAAGTTCTTCACCCAAAAATAATAGCATTTTCTACGTATTAAATGTTTATCGCAATGGTGCGTCATTAAAAATTTCCGAGATCTGCAACCACCCTCGTGCTATTATAACAATTCTCGGTAAACAAAATTCCATTCTGATGACATCATAGTAACGTTCTCCTTTGATATTTGCTGACAGGGGTGTCATATTTCACATAATATTAAACAATTTCTGGGGTAAATAAAATTCCATCCTGATGACGTCACCATAGTTCCAGAAATCCTTATCTACAGTGTTGCCATGTTTCAATTTGTTCCGTACGAATAGCAATAAGTAAGACGGAGTCTGGATCGCTATGGGTGAGTGCATATCCGTGTTAGTTATAAGGTGTGCATCCGTATGTGGCAGGTTAAGAGTGCTAGTTGGTGCTAGGCGATGAGTGATCATCCCCTGATAAGTGAGCCGCCAGAAGATATGATGATGTAAGTGCTTTCATATATCCTGTATATTGATGAATTTATAGTTGAATATAATTCCTTCTTATTGTCAATATAATTCTGAGAAATAGTCGGTGTCTTTGAAGTAGAGTGTGTGATATGATTATTTTCAGGGTAATTTCTGAAAAATGTATTTTACAAGTTTAAACAGGTTTGAGTCGAAGAGTACAGAGTGGTGAATAATCATCCCCTTTGATAGATGAGCCACCGCTCGGGAGATAAGATGATGACGTAGATGGTTTCTTCACATGCACATAAGAGGGTGGTAATTCGAAGAAATATTTTTGTTGAAAACTTTAACAGAACTTTAACTCAAAACTTCTACCTTTATTGTTTTTAATGCGCAAAAGATGCACGTGCATAGGTGAAATTTGATATGGGGGTTATGCATGGCATCCTGTTTTTGACTTTTAATTTGATTTACTGCTTCCTTATAGATGAAACATTATTCTGTAGTCTATAATCAACCTGAAAATTAAAATAAAGAAATATTCAAAATCAATTGAATGGTTTAGGCGCAAGAAAGGTATCTAAAATCATAATAATAGGATTCCATAAGGTAGATCAAATGCTCAGGGATGCTTGTCGCTTTATTCTCGTATCAAGTAGCAAAAGAGTGAGAACTAGGGATACGCTAAAGATTTAAAATAAAAGTTTGAAAAATACAAAATACAATAAAATATTTAAAAATTTTTTAATCATCCACTTAAGCTACTGTATAGTCTTTATAGAAATCCAGAATTATCTATATTAGCGTTAAAACTCTTTTTCTATAATGTTGAATCTTTTGAAACAAAAAAGGTAGATATACATTACTATCAGAGACCATAGAAACCTACCTTACCGACATTCTGCAGCTGTGGTGGTTCGTGCTATGTTTCCACAATATTCTGAATGGCTTCATCAAATTATACTATGCAATTTTATTGTAAGCAACTTCAAGGTTATTTTTCGTGACGCATTACATTTTTTAAACTCCAAAAACTTTATATTTCAAACGTGTCTAGATGTGTCGATTATAATTTAGAACCTTGCAGAATATTTTGACAAAGAGGGGATATATTAATAGATAGAAATAGTAAATCATCTGCAGCATGTATACTTTAGTGAGAAAAATAGATGGAAAGAGAGAGAGAGAGCCACGTATTAAAAAATGTTTCAATTCAAAGAATAATTTTTTAAAATTTGTAATATTGCAGAAGGCTTTACGATTGAGCGACTCAAAAAAATAGCAGATTTTTAAGAGGTCCTTTTACATACAGTGGATCACTGCAACAGATGTAGAATTTATTGATATAGCTGGGGAGCGAAATAAACTATTAGCCATGAAGAAAGACTTTATATTTCAAACGTGTCTAGAAGTTTCGATTATAATTTAGAACTTTGTAGAATATTTCGACAAAGAGGGGATATATTAATAGATAAAGATGCTAAATGATATGCAGCATGTATAGTTTAGGGAGAAAGAGAGAAAAATACAAACAGATTCTAATAGGTCCGATGACATACAGTTGATCACTGTAGCAGATTAGGAATTTTATATTCATATAGCTAGGATGCCAAATCAGCCATTTGATATGAAGAAAATACAATTTGAAAACGCTTGCTAGAATTTATAAAATAAATCAGCTACATAAATATTGGACTTGACTAAGAACAGTTGAAATCATCTTTCATATAATAGAGTAATCTGCTAAGAAAGATTGAATGTATTAAAAAATGTTTTAAATCAAATATAATTTTGTAATTTTGCAGAAGGCTTTGCGATTGAGCGACTTGAACAATACCAACAGATTCTTAAGAGGTCCGAGTACATACAGTAGATCACTGTAACAGATTTAGAATTTTATATTGATATATCTAGGATGCAAAATAAACTATTCGAAATTAAGACCAGGTAGCCCCCCCCCCCCCGTAATAATAATATTACATCAACTGATTGAGATGAAGAACATATAATCTGAATAATTTGAATGCTCTTGCTAGTATTTATGAAATAAATCAGGTACATAATTATTAGAGTTGACTGCTACAAACGATGAAATCATCTTTCACATAATAGAGTGATCTACGGAAAAGATTCAATCTACTGACTTGAAACAATAATATCTAATGCAAGGATACTGTGAATACAAAATTTAAAGTGAAGTATTGAACTCTTATATTAAAATGCACTATTATGTATAACGGCTGAGAATCTTGGTTTTTCTTAGAAACAACATTTTGTTTTAAATTGTAGTTAAATAAACCCATTTAAAGGGGCTAGGATTTCAAGTTAACAGGATAAGGAGCAATTTCACCAACTCTGATTAAATTCATGATTAAGTAATCATGATTATTTTTAAATCAATGATTAAATCAGAGTTAACCAGCAATGCGTTCTAGCAAGCATTTTCAACCTCTGGTTAGCTAATCATATACTTGTTTCGTAATAAGGTCTAGTTTCTAGGTCTTTCTGTTGTAACGGCGGCTGTGGTTGGTTAGAACGAAATTCTTCATGAGCACCCGGCGCCATATTAGCATATGATAAGATTCCCAAAGTTTGAGGTTACGAGTTGCTTCAGTGGCAAGTGTAATAGAAGAGAAGTGGCAATTGTGTCTGAATATTCGTGGCCTTCTCTGAAAATGGTTAAGCATTTCATCATCATCAGATGAGGATAAAATATCATTATAAAACAGAGCCATATTTCCTTCCTGTATACTGCACTCACTGCAACGTAAATAATGTACACGAAATTATTTAAATTCTTAATGGAATGCAGGAGGTTGGTATTATTGAATAATTATTTTAGTTTAGTAACTACTTAAATGTAATTAAATTAACATTTTGAAATTGTTTCATCAAGATTTCCTGTCATTAATATTTCTTAACATGATGAAATGGAACCAACACTGTACAAACTGTACAACACTGTTTAAACTTGCAAAATACATTTCTCAGAAATTACCCTTAATATAATCATATCACACACTCTACATCAAAGACACCGACTATTTCTCAGAATTATGTTGACAATAACAAGCCCTTAATCTCTGTTAGAAAAAAAGATGTCGATTTTTCAAGTTGCGCGCAGCACGCCGCGCGCGTGTTTTTCCAGACGTCTGGTTAGAGAAACAAGAAAA
>NC_046663.1:144710402-144714753 GCF_010883055.1 Belonocnema kinseyi
GACAACTTTTACTACTTTCAAAAATAGTTGAAGAACATGCTATTAAATTTTCATGAAGAAATATTGATTTTCGGCTGAGCATCAGCGAATTGAACTCAAAAAGTCATAAAATTATTTTCAGTACAAATTTCACTTAAAAGTCGATTTTGACAAGGTTCCCCCAAATTAATAAAAAATAAATACCATATTCGGATTCAGCACCCTCGAAAACATAAAGATAGACCATTTCTAGCCTGTTGTAAGGATCTGGTCACTAGTACCCATTTTTAGGGGTGGTTGCCGCTCGTCTAGAAGGAGCATGTAAGAATATAGCCAAACCGAATACCTGAAATGAACCACGCGAGAGCAGTGTCTCAAATCGAATACTCGACTCGGGTAAAGGGTGAGACCATAAAATTGGTATGAGTAGGCGATTGTGATTTTTTTAAAAGGAAATTATCAAACAGCTTATAGCGAAGCGAATTATTCCACTTTATTTATATATTTCCCAATTATAGAATGCACATTGAAAAATTCAGTTGAAACAACCAAACAGATAATGATTCGATTTCGTAGGTTAAATTCAATTTTGTTTTTTTTTTAATAAAAAATTTCTTTGGCTTAAATAGCAAGTATTATTTTTGTTCTTGAACATTCATCTTTGTTCGTTAAAAATTTAACTTCTTGCTTGAAAGTTAAACAACTTTTTTAAAAATTGATATTTTGGCTGAGAATTCGTGAAACATTTGGTTAAAATGGAACTCTTTGGTTGGGAATAATTTGTTTTGTACTCATATTTAGGAATGGAAAATCAACTGTTTTGCAGAAGAATCGTCATTTTGCTTGAGAACATTAACTATGTGGTCGGAAATTAAATTCGTCTTCTTCAAAATAAGTATTTCCGTGTTAAAAATTGTAGAATGTTTTGTGAAAAATTCGCTGTTTCACATGGAAAATCATTGCCTCTCAATAAAAATGTAACTGCTGAATTCTTTGTTTAATATATAATACCGTAAAGGCCACAAATGCAACTATTTAGTTGAAAAATCTTCTTTATAAATTAAAAATTAATGTTCTAAGTTGAAAATTCAACTATTTGATAAAAAAATAATGCAGTTTTATTTATTTTTTTTCCATTTCTCGTATGTTTTGAGAAAAAATAAGGGTATTGGTTAAAAATGGAAATGTTTTGTGGTTAAATTTAATACCGTTTTATTAAAAATTAAAATTTTTTTTGATTCAAATATAAATTGTTGTATTTTTTGTTGAACATTCATCTCGCTAAATTGCTTTCTTGGAAATTTATCTCTGGTTGAAAATTAAACTACTTTGCCTAAACTTCCCCTCTTTGCAGTATAAATTAATTTTTCTTATCGAAAATGCATCTATTTGGCTAAAAATAAACTTTTTTGTTGAAATTTAATAGTTTCAGGTTAAAAATTCAACCGTTGTGTAAATTGATCACTTTGTTTTGTAAAAATTCACTTTTGCTATTTGAAAATTTTTAAGTTTTTATGAAAAATTGAATTTTTCTATTATTAGTTAATAAGTGATCTCTTTGAAATTCAAAAATAAACTATTTGGTTAAAATTCGCCTTTTTTGGTTAAAAGTTAATTATTTTAATTGAAAATTTAACTACTTAATTAGAAATATATTTTTTTTACAAAAAATTTGCCTATTTTAGTAGTACATAAAGCTTTTTAGTAGAAATGAAACTTTTTCGTTGACAATTAATCTCTTTCGGTTGCGGATACAACTGCTTTGTTAAAGATTGGTATGTTTTATTTCAAATCAATAGCGATTTATTCAAAATAGAAATATTTTTTGGTTGAAATATCAATTGTTATTGGTATTGAAAATTTAACTTATATTTCATAAACAATTCGTCCTTTTGTCTGGAAAATTCAAGAATTGTTTAAAAAAATTAACGTCTTGATAGAAAGCTCATCTTGCATAGTATGTTAAAATTATATAGTATATAGTTATATAGTATAATAAAATTGTATCGTATAATACATAGTATAATACATTCTGGATGGCATTTAATACCCCAAACCGTCGGATTTAGATATGTGTTTCGACTAGAGTAGCATTTCTACCTAGAATATACCCTGGAGCCGAGCCGGTAACACGAATTCGATTATTACGCTGCCCTGGGGTAGAGTTGTCAACACGAATATCTTAAACGCTCTGCGCCCGTACAGTGTTGTCAAATCGAACACTCGAATCTGCTTCGGTGCAAGCCGGAGTGCTCTTGGAGTGCACCAGGGCAGAATAACCGAATACGCTATTAGTCTACTTAACTTTTACTTTACCATTACTTACAATTTTCACGCTTCTAATCTAACCGACTTCCGCTTCCTTTTTCTTTCACTTTTTTGTACCTCCATTTACCATTTTCATGTGCATTTTTTCATTCTCCCTCATACGCTCCTCTAGCACCCTCCAACTCCTTCATCCATTCTTTTCCTAATCCATCTTCCCCTAAAATCTTAACCACATTTTCTTTCCGGCTTCCTTTATCTTCCATTCCTCTTCTAAATCCTTCCCATACATGCTCCCATGTTTCCTCCTCCCATTCACATATTCTACACTTTCTGTTCTCTTCTTTTTCACAGTACATCCCCTCCCTTACCTCGTTTCCCAATCTAAATCTTGCTATTCTGGTCCATCTTCTCTCTCCCCATCCCTTTTCTAAATACTTTGGCACGTCTTCCTTTTTTATCATCTTATACCATTTGTTGTATTTTGATTCCTCAATCGCCCCCATCTTTCTATTAATTGTCTTTCCCTCTCCCTTTTTTCCAATTCTTCATAGTTTACACCAGTCCCGTCTTCTGTTTCTCTATCATTGAAGAACTCCCTCCTTTCTTCTTCCCATCACGTTAATTCGATCGCCCTCCCTCTCCTTTCTTCTACCTCCATCAGACACTTTCTTGCCAAATCCCCTCCCTTTCCCTCCCACAGCTTTGTCTCAAATTTCCATTCCCTCTTTCCCGCTCTAATACTTAACTTATCCCTTTGCGCTTCTTCTCTCATCATATATCCTGGCGTCCTCCAGTCTGCCTTTAGTGTCCACCTTATATACCTTTCTTGTAAACTATCAATATCTTTCGTTTCTTTCCATCCCCATATCTCTGCTCCGTAACCTAATACCGGCCATACCAGCTCATCAAATAACCACATTCTCCTTCTCCAATTTTTTTTAACCTTCTTTTTTCTATTCCCAATATCTTTTTAATTACCTCTGCTGCTTTTTTTATCCTTTCTCTTATATGAGCTGTATGATCTCCATTCGTTTGCAAGATATATCCCAAATATTTATACACTTTGACTTCTAACTTTATTCCTTTCCATCTCCCTGTCCATTCTTTCTTCCTTCCCCTTCCTTTTCTAAACCTCATTATCTTTGTCTTTTCTACATTTACATTCAGCTTTTTCCTATCTAAGTATTTCTCTAATCCTGTAATTAATCCAGCCACCCCTTCTTCATCCCCTGCCATCAGCACTATGTCATCTGCGTATGCTAGTGTATATATATTTTCCTTTCCCATCCTAACTGCTCCCCAACCCTTTCTCCTCATTTCTTCTCCCAAGTCTGATACTAATAAATTAAAGCTTTGCTGACGTGTTTTCTTCCATCATTGCTGTTATGTTGATCAGATGGCACTTTTCACTTGCGACAATGACCTAATCTTCCAGAAACCTGACCAGAAAAATATTCTTGAGTGCACTTCAAAAATTCAATTTATTGATTAATCTGACTCTGATAAGACACCAAATGGCCAACGCTTCTGATAGCCCCATCCTGAAATATAATAACAAAATATTAATTAATTGAACAAATAATCGGAGCTACTCAACATACGACTAATAGGCACGCTGTACGTCACCGTTGGCTTATAGTAACATATACCAGATTGGAAAATTCAACTCCTAAGCTTCGGGAGGTTTAAATTATAATTCATGAATTAATTGAAGCTAATCCCCTGTTTTTGAGTGAAACAAATATCATGTATGGAAACAAAAAAAAAGCCGATTTTACTTTTAAACAAATACACTCAAACAAAAGGTGCACTATTGCCCGGGGAGGAAACCTCGAAGAATGATATAAAAAAGTGGCCAAAATATTCTTTCAAGCAACCTTATAAAATACTTAACCATGTGAAAGAGTGGGACAAGCAGCCAGGATGACCTCCGGATTTCCTCTGCTCCATAGTAGTTCTTTCAGTACTATGCATAATCAATCAAGAAGCATCATCTTTGAGATTTAAAGTCTGTCAAGTTAAAGCGTGGGTGGCTTTACTCGCAGTCGGTAAGGTGTATCGACATGATTTTGGTGTCAAAATATTAAGAAGAGCTCCCTCTTTC
>NC_046663.1:144714853-144753638 GCF_010883055.1 Belonocnema kinseyi
GAAAGAGGGAGCTCTTCTTAATATTTTGACACCAAAATCATGTCGATACACCTTACCGACTGCGAGTAAAGCCACCCACGCTTTAACTTGACAGGCTGTATGCTTGTCAGGAAAACTAAAGACATTCCTATATTAATAATCAAACTAACTTTTCTAAGAGAAGAGAATGAGAATAGCCTTAAATGTAAATGTTTGTACTGCGAAACCTGGTTTAATTTATTCCACTCAAATATACTTAATCGAGAAAGAGAAAGATAAGAAACCTTCCTTAATAAGGAGCATGTGAATAAGAAAATATGTACAGTATGGAAAAGGTAAAAGAAAATTCGTATGAAAAGATTCTTAAAAAATAATATACATGAAGACAAGATAGAATATTGAGTGGAAACGTAAATATATTATAAGATAAAACCTCTGCGAACCACAAAGAAGTTGTATTAGATAAATGAGAAATTGGATAGGAAATCCAATTAATGTTCATTAAAATAGAATTACGAACTACAAGCTTGATAAACCGATTAAATGAAACAAAACTGTAACTACATTTTTTCATGACTCTAGGAATTCCATTTAAAAGGATCGGAGAAAGAATAAGAAAAGTACCGCGTGAATAAACATAAACTTAAGTCCAAAGAATCATTAACAATATAACTTGAATAAAAATCAAACATAAAGTGATAGAGGAGCGGCGGGCAATGTGACGCGGCGGCTAATGTGGCGCAACCTCATTTAAAGAAATAGATTGATTTATATCGAGAAGTATTTACTGTACTCGTATTTTTTTATGTCTACTGTTTTGTATAGTGAAAAAATTTGTTCAATGAAACTAATCACTCAATTCTTATTATGAAAAGTTATTTTTTGGTGTTATGCGTGTATTTTTTAAGTGACCAAAAAGTAGTGAAAAAGTACAGTAGCATTTTTTCGAATTGAAAAAACATAATATATAACGTTCAAGTTGCACACAATTTATAAGTAATTACTTAAACCCATCATTTACCCAAAATTAATTATATTGAACTCAGTAAACAACTTTTACTTCCCTTACCGAAATTGCACTAAGAGCGCGCCACATTAGCCAACCAGGAAGGATAACTTGGCGCAGGCACACTTTTGTGAAACTTCATAATTAACTAATTTATTAGACGTAAATTCAATGATAATTATACGCATAGGGTAGATAAAATATTAACTTACGTACTCTATATTATTTTACTACAGTTTTCAACACATTTAACTTTTAACGGAGCTTTTTATAACATGTGCGCCACATTACCCGCCGTTCCCCTATATTTTGAAACAGAAACAAATATCTTCACTTCTTTTTTTTTTGTTAAAAAAAGAAATCTTTCACAAATTTTAAAGGTTCCCACGTTTATGGTATGTTACAAACCCTATTTTATTTTTATATGTTAAAATAATATTTTTAGTCTGCTTTCATAAATAAATTGATGTAGTTTTCACCATATTATAATCCACAGTTATTTGAAACTATAAATTCCACAGTACATTATAGATCAAATTCAAAATCCCAGCCTACACTATAAATCACTTCATATGTATTCAATTTTACATATCTAAAAGGATTGCAGGATAAATATATTTTCTCTAAAGTCAATCAAGTTGATCAAAGGAAAAGGCTTGGTGAATCATACAATTTTTACAACATAGAATAAATTATAAGTGAATTTGGTAGCAGGAAAATTTGTATTTTTACCTAGCGGTGTTACCGGAAGTTGGCAGATACTGTCATTTTACGCAGAAACAAAGCATTGTTTACACATTCCTTAGTTGTTGGCTATATGGAAAACGGCGTGCTCATTTATTTTTTGTACACCCAAATGCCGCATACATACATGAAATTTAAAAATGGTGCTTTAAACTAACATTTCAATACTGCCTTATCATGGACTGATATAATGCGCAGGCAGACGTTACCGTCACTAGTCTTCACCCGTGCCTCTAGTAGATTCAGGCCTTAGTCGCCGCCCCCAAAACAATTGTATATGCAAAGTTGTGAATTTAGTCGTGCATTCAAACCATTATACATTTTTTTTCTTAGAACGCAATCATAAAAATGGCATGTCTTCATGGCTCCATAGACGAACGATGTTGATACACGGATTTCGATACCGTGGTTGATAAAGATAGAAAGAGGGTGAGTCCGTAGCGGGACTTCCCTCTAAGATGAGTCGATGTTAACGAGAAGGGTATGTTTAACGAGAATGGTAACGTTCCATGCGAGTAATTTCACAAAAATATACTTTCAGCCGCTTTAGCATCATTTATGACTTTATAATAAAACCTCTCGGGCTTGCCTTCACCGACTTTCCTTCACACTAGTAACGCAATGTACTATAATAGAACAGCGAGATAAATCACTCAGTTGTTTGATCTTTATTGAGGCTGTTTTGGATATAAGTGGGTGACGCGTCGCTTGTTGCAAGCAAACAATGCCAAATGACGATGTTGCATAAAATGAGATAAAAAGATATTTTGATTCTTTATTAGCTCATTATTATATTCCAAGAAAAAAGTATATAAAAAAATTCAAACTACCTAAATTATGCAATTTGAAAAAGATAAATAAATATGGTTTCTAAGCATACATTTCAATCTGTAACTGACTCTAAACGGCTTTTATGCATTAATATAAAATAATAATTAATAATAATTAAGAAGAAAAGGATTGAAATTGTCGGCCCAAACGTAGAGGGAGTAGCTTCTGCCCTTTGCTGACGTGTTTTTTTTTTTTTTTTTTTTTTTAGGGAAACCATACAAAATTCTATTCAAATATTCATTTTACCTAGAATCACATTCAGCTACAAACTACGTATTAGCTACTGATCTACCTTGTTCAAGAAATTTTTTGGATTCCAAATCCATTCTTTGTTTGATATATTTGATTAGTTTTATATCTTAGTAACGTCACTTCTGCTTGAATGTGACCAAAAAGACGTAAACTAGAAATTATTATAATTTTTTTTAATATTAGAAACCTATAAAAAAATTTTTTTTTATAACGTTATTCACTGCTCCAACTTTCTAAAAACACCTTCATCAAAAAGTTTTCGGACCTTATATTTGAAATCAAAAATACAAGCTTATTCATTATAACCGATATTGTCCCCTTCAAAGTACTCTCCATCGACTGCAACTCACTTATGCCAACGCTTGATTCAATCCTCAAAACATTATTTATAATCGGTTCGCGGTATAGTCATCATATTTCACGAAGAGGTTTCTTGAGTCGACCGAATAGGAAAAATCGCAGGGAGCCAAATCAGGTGAATTCGGTGGTTGTTGGATGGTATTCGTTTCGTTTTTAGCCAAATGAAATTACACTCACAACGTGAGTAAACTCAGAAGAATATTCGAGATGCCAGGGTAATGATTACACACCTGGGGTAATTATTTTGTATGTAATATTCACTCTGAAATCCAGGTGAAAATTACAATTACTTTTTTTAATGAACTGAAATTAATTGTAAGGGTGGAACACTGTTAGAAAACTCTGTATTAAAATTAGTAGAATTGTATATTAAGTGATTTGCATTAAAGGTAGTTTAACTTTAAAGTACATTTCATATAGAATTTAATATACAAATAGAAATAGCAGAACAAATAGAACTTTTTCCAAAATTTGCTCTGAATGGTAGAAATTTAATGGGGTTGTAGGTGTTTTATTATTACAAATAGAATGCTTAACTTAATAATAGATTCAATGCTTTCTCGATGATTCATTTTGATAGCCAGAGATATTTTGGGTTTCACTCGCGTAAAAAGCTACGAATTTCTTTGCCGACGTTTCGTGAACATTGCAGCTCACTTCTTCAGGGCTGACCTGAAACTAAGGTATCAGGTTATGTTATTCCTATGTATACTCTCTACGATGCTTTTGATTGCCCAGAGCGCCGCACCGAGGGGACTGGTCGAACCTGATTGGCTAATCAAGTTTCTTTGTATAAAAATCCGAGAGGACGGAAATCCAAATCGGATTATTATTATATCCATTATCCCTGTTGATGTTATTAGGGTGTTATAAGATTTCGATTGCTTGTCTATGTTTTCTTGGAAAGATGTTGTGTGTTTTTGCAATGATTTTTGTTCTGTCAAATAAAACGGTATGTCCTGTTTCGATATGATGTTCAGCTAACGCTGATTGCGTGAAATGTTTGAATCTGACTTTACTCTCATGTTCCTTTACACGTTGGCTCACCGCTCTCCCAGTTTCTCCAATATAGACTTTGCCACAAGAACAAGGGATTTTATATACTACTATGCCACTTAGGCATGGGCGGATTAAGACCTTTCGGGGCCCGGAGCTAAAATAATGTTGGGGCCCCTTTAAGGCGGCTGGACTTAACATTTTACTTTCATTTAAAATTAGTTCATGATAAAAAAATTCAAAAATTTAATTGAAAAAATTTTACTAAAATTTTTTTTAGGACTTTATTATTTTTGTTTATAAGCGGTTTATTTTACTGTATATTATATGTTTTTCTTGGGGAGAAGGGGGCCCCCACTAGCGTGGGGCCCGGTGCTTCAGCACCACCAAGCCCTCCCCATGATCCGGCACTGCACTTAGGGGTGCCTTTTTGTGTTTAGGGTTATTTAGTGGTTGTCCTATTTTCGCAGGTGGTTAAAATATGGTTTGGATGTTGTGTTTTTTGAGAACTCTTCCTATTTGTTCTGTAAAACCTTGGAAGTAGGGTAGGGTGGTAGTCATTTCTCTCTCTCTCTCTTTCTTTCGTAGGTTGTGTTGACTTGTTTTTTTGAGTGTATTTTCTTATTGCTTCATCAATTTGTTAGTTTGTGTTTGTTCTGTATTAGGATTTGTTTAACGCTTTGTAATTCCTTTCGTAAGTTATCTTTATCTGTTATGGAGACAGCTCTGTATACAAGGGAGTTGATGGACAATTGTTTTTGAGATGGGTGATGGTGGGAGGAGGCATGTAGGTATCTGTTTTTATGCGTGGATTTTCTGTAAGCTTCATATCCTAATGTGTTATCGGATTTTTTGTAAACTAATTCCTCTAAGAAAGGCAATTTTCCGGTTTGTTCTATTTCCATGGTAAACTGGATATCAGTATGTAATTGATTGATAAAATCGAAAAACTTATTTAGTTCATCTCGTCCATGTCGACAGATGACATAAAGATATTATATTACCCTCAGAAAAAGAAAACACAACAGTAATAATGAATAAAGAAGACTACAACAACAAAATCATGGACCTTTTAATTGAGGATACATACACAAAACTTAAAAAGGACCCTACAAAAACAATAGTCAGTAAAACAAAAACCCTTCTTAAAGACTCGAAACTTGACAGCCAAACAATATCTAAATTGATACCTACTAATTCCATCTCTCCAACACTTTACGGGCTCCCAAAAATCCACAAAGATAACTTTGTACTCAGACTGATCGTCAGCGCAATAAACTCAACAACTTACAACCTAGCTCGCTTCCTCGCTACAAAACTAAATCCTTTCACAGGAAACTCCATCACTCACGTCCAAAACTCATTTGACTTTATTAAAAAGGTACAACAGATTCCTGCGAAAATAGGACGACTACTAAATAACCATAAAGACATAAAGGCACTCCTAAGTTGTCCAGGTGTATATAAAATCCCTTATTCTTGTGGTAAAGTCTATATTGGAGAAACCGGGAGACTTGATTAGCCTATCAGGTTCAACCAGTCCCCACGGTGGGGCGCTCTGACCAATGACAGGCATCGTAGAGAATATACAGAAGAACAACATGATCTAATACCTCAGTTACAGGACAGCCCTGAAGAAATGAACCGCATTGTCCATGAAATGTCAACAAAATTCGTAGCTTTTTACACGAGTGGAACCCGAAATATCTCTTGGTATCAAAATGCTAAGCTTGTGTAAATTTTATGTAAAATGATATTATCTAAGTGATTATCGTGCATGTGAATGAAATTTAAAATACACGCTTCTTAATGACGATTTCATATGCTTGAGATATTAATTTTAATATAAACTGGTATTTTATATTTGAAATTATTTTTAAGAGTGAACCCACTTGCTTCCAACTATTTTTTTTCTAATCATATCTTTACTGAAAATTAATTTTATTGTTACTTCTTCTTATATTGTGAGCTGTTCCGTCTATAGCCGAGATGGCGACGATCACACCATCTAACCTTTCTGACCGCCTGTACTGGGCTCATGACTTGGGATGCCCCGCCAAATACCGTCAATGATGCGTGCGTTTGTAGTAGAGAAATGTTCCTAACTAGTGAAATTTAAATTTGGAAATTTTTCATTTAAACTCTCAATAATTTACACATATAAAATAGAAGCATTGAACACTTTTTAATTAAAAATTTTCAATTAAGTGCAATCAAATTGCAAAACTTAAACCTTCACACTTTAATAAATTGAAGTGATCAAAGACTTCTGGTTAAAATATATTAATCAGTGCTATAATTTTAATTCTCTAAATCGAAACTTATCCTCAATTTCAACTTGAATTAATAAAAATGGGAAGAAATGAAACGTGCCTCTCTTCCAAATCAATAAAAATGTTATAGAAAATAAGTTTCTTTGGAAAATATAGATTTCAACGAATTTAGATCAATTAAAATTTATGAGTTAAAACTGATTCACATAGCCTTACTGATAACTCCAGTAAGTCATTTCGGCATAAAAGATAAAAAATCTAATTTGTATTTTTAATAAAAAATAAATCAATATCGTTTACATTAATTACAGAACACAAAACAAATAAATACGATCGACCCTAATGTCAATCAAAAAATCGTGTTTACTGTTATAATAGTTGGGTCAATTAAAAAACGATATCTTTCAAAAAATCAGCAAATATATGATCTAACTATATCCAAAAATGAGTGCATCTTCCTATTTAGGAAAATTGAAAAAAAGTATTTCTTTCCTTCCAGTTCTATAACAACCGTAACTATAAAAAAATCCCTCTTTTAAATTCAGAAAAAATCAAAAATTCCACACTTCCTCTCTTCCGACTCAATAACAATATTTTTTTTTAATTATCCTCTTCCAATTCAGAAAAAACGAAAATAAGCAATTCTTTTCTCAAACACAATAAAAATCTTGAAAATAAAAAAACGGCCTCTTCCAATAAAAAAAACTGTACCCCTTTAACTCAATAAAAACTTTCAAATATAAAAGATACTGCCAATTCAACAAAAATTAGAATTTTTTATATTTTCTAATTATCCTTTTCTAATTCAGATAAAAAAAAACAAAATAGAATGTTCTTTCTTCAAACACAATAAAAATCTTGAAAATAAAAAATGGCCTCTTCGACTTAAAAAAAGCGGTATCTCTTCCAACTCAATAAAAAAATTTACAAATATAAAATGTACTGTCAATTTAACAAAAATTAGAATTTTATCATTTCAGGGTTGATAAAAATGTTAAAAATACAATACTTCACATATTTCCACATAATAAAAATGTAAACCTGAAAAAGTTTCTCTTGCAATTTGAAAGAAACTAAATACCAAAATTAATTTTATTTTTTTCAATTTTGGTCCTTTCAAATAAATAATTTTCAATTGTTACTTAACGTTACAATAGCAATTGTAACGTTAAAAGTTTACACTTTGCACTCTGAAATTTTTACCATTTGAGGCTTTCTATTTTAAGCGATTCAGTTTCAAATTTTTTACTTTTGAATATTTGATTTAGGGGAGCAGTGGGTAATGTGGCGCACATGTTACAAGAAGCTCCCTTTAAAGTTAAGTATGCTGAAAACTGTAGTACAATAATATAGTGCACGTAAATCAATATCTTATCTGCCCTGTTCGTATGATTATTATTGAATTTACGTCTATTAAAGTAGTTAATTATCAAGTTTCACAAAAAGTGTGCTTGCGCCAAGTTATCCTTCCTGGTTGTCTAATGTGGTGCGCTCTTAGTGCAATTTCGGAAAGGAAAGTAAAAGTTTTTTTACTGAATTCTATGAAATTAATTTTGGGTAAATGATGGGTTTGAATAATAACTTTTAAGTTATGTGCAACCTGAACGTTATATACCATGTTTTTTTAATCCGGAAAAATTCTACTGTACTTTTTCACTACTTTTTGGTGACTTTGAAAATACACATAAGACCCAAAAATAACTTTTCATAATAAGAATTAAATAGGATTTTAAATGAAATAAAATCGTTTAATTAACGAATACATTAATTTTAAATTATTCTCATATTAAAATTAGTTTATAAAGTTTAATTCAGACATTTCAGTTTGCTTAATTTTCAAGGTTTTCGTATTGAAAAAGTTGAAATTTGAACGTCTAAATCTGTAAATTGTTTAATTCAAACCCGATTTAGAATCACATTGTAAAATAATTATTGTACAATTTTTAAAACTCAAAGTACAGTTTAGTTTTAAAAACCATTAATTAATTTTTATTATTTTATTTTTAAATCCTTTCAATTCAAAATATACGTTTAAAAATTACAACATAAAATCGAAAAATTCTACTCTTAACATTTAAAAAAATTTGAAATCGAATTTTTTTAAATTGAATTATATTACGTGATATGATATTTGTGATATTCCAAGTGATTTGATAGATGGTTCTTCCCTGTTTTCGATCCAGCAGCCAACCCGCAAATGATAAGTTTACAAAGCTTCAGATATAGATTATAGGGAAGATAAAATTCAGTAAATGATATATACACTTTAAAAGAAATTTCTGGTAATATTACTACTTTCAGAGTAGGTCCGATTATTACCTACTCCCAAACTTATGTTTTCACTGACAATAACGAATATGCACTTTCAGTATGGAATTCAACTTTCAGGTTATCTAAGATTCCAGACAAATTCTGTAAAATTACAATGCATTATGAATTTGTAGATGATGGTATTCTAACCAAAAATATTCGGGTTTGTATTCAACATGGTAACTTTAGCATCTACATGAAAAATGTGAATGATGATAATTTGACTAGAAATTGCAAATTTCCCGTTCAAATCAGGAATACAGCAGGAAGCAGTTTTTTAAAATAAAAAAGTTCTCGTTTAATGATACAGTATCTTTTCTTCGGCTTACTACGTAAATATCAAAAAAATAAATTGACATATGTACAAATATAAATAAATAAATTTATTCCTTTGAATACATCTCTGAACTATTCATAAACACATATCAACAGAAAGTTTCAAGCATTGGGCACAGCCAACCAAAACAAATAAAATTTATTATAAACAAGCTTTTGGCATTATTTAAAAACTATTACAATCTAAACTCGAAACTAAGCGGAAGACTTATACATTATTCATACAAATGTTTTTAAAATTCAAAATCTTTTATTTCGTTAAATTTAATTGCCAGGAAAGACGAATTTTCTGCTAAACAGTTGATTTTTCACCCAAAAATATTAATTTTACACAAGAAAGTTAGTTTTCAATAAAATAATTGATTTTTTACAAAAAAAAGTAGAATATTTGACCTAAACAAAATATCAACACTACTAAAAACATTACAATTTGGCTTAATTTTGGCACCACTTTGTTTTAAACATTTTTCTCAAGTGCTATATTTTTTCGTTTCATGCCGAAATGACAAATTTTCTGCTAAACAGTTGATTTTTTATCCCAAAAATCTCAATTTTACACAAGAAAGGTAATTTAAATAAAACTATTTATTTTTTAACAAAAAAGTTGAATATTTTACAAAAAAAATAAGAACGAACTAACCATATTAGGTGAAAATCTACAGACACACAGCCTCAGTTACACAGCTACACACACAGCAACTAGTCTAAAATAAAGATTTCCATTTTCTGGATCACGCGCAAATACAGGCTACAAGGAATATTGATTCATTTGGGTCGATTTTGGCTATGCTTAAAAAGGAGGAGGGTCAATAAAGCATGTTCTTGGGATCAGAATTAGAAAAAAATTAGTTATTCAAAATAGACGATCAGACAAGGCAGTTCACATTTTTTATAGTTTTGAGTTACACAAAAAAAACTTGTTTCTTATTCTGGGCTCAAAAACAGCTCTTATTGGCCACCCTCTTTTACAATTTAGATATTAAGATTTCTGTATCATTTATCGGAATGAACAAACAATTATGACTCACGTTATGATTATTATAACCCTAAAAAAAATAAACAATGTCCACGAGTTTACAGTTTACACCTCGTTTACTCTATAAATAATGTTCGTAATTGCGACTGTTGTTTTCGATGAATTAGTTGCTAAAATGGTATATTATTACTGAATTCACTAAACTGTTTTGAAATGCATTCTCATAGAATGCAGAAGACCTCTTAGATATTTATTGATATTAAATTTCAACTCAGAAAAATCGCTTTTCTGAGTAGAAAGTTTCTAAAAAACAAAATGTGGCTTCTTTCTAAATTTCACAGATGTGAGAAAAACCTAAGCCTGCAATAAACAGTTTGTTTCAATTGACAAGCCTAATATTATACTTGTTTAAATTTTGTGAAAATTATTTGGAATTATTTTTTTTAAAGCCTTGTTTAAAGTAAGGGCTTTGTTTTTACACGTTTTGTTTTTTGCTCTACATATTGTGTCCAGAGGCGAGATGTTTAAAAAATACATTTCAAGAGATTGCAATGTGCAATGGTTTTCTGGGACAAAATCTCAGCTTTTTAAACATAAGGAAACTAAAATAATTTTGAAAACTTGTGCGAGCTATCTGAAATGTTTGAGTCTGTAAAAACTTTCTTACACGTAAAATGTATATTTAAAAAAATTTAAAGGGCTTCAGCAATTAATTTATTATCTGGCCATTTCTCATTATTAACATCCTTTGTCTTTTTCTGGTAAATTTAGAATGCGATAAAATCTCTACGCGCTGCAAAAAATCTAAGAATGGCTGGAAAAGACATTAAAAATTATTTTAATTTCTTGAGTTTTATAAAAATAAGTTTTTGTCATAGAAAAAAAATTGAAATCTAAGATTTTGGAAAGTTGCCGTGCATTTTATTCCAATAATGAAACATAAATATTAGTGATTTTTTAAAAACTCTGAAAATTACGAATCATTTACTTGTGAACGTTACTTCTATTGAGACGTACTTATCATCAACGTTCTCTTCAATAAAATATTGACTTATTGAATGCCGCACGTCAGCAGTATACGCTTCTGTTTTGAACTCTCCGTGTTTACCCTCAAATCTTAATGTCCATAAATGTTTTAGAGGACCAAAGTGAGAAACTAGCATGGGGTAGTGCCGAAGGTATTCATATTTCGGTATTAATTTTTCTTGGGGGAAGCATTCTAGTCCCAGGCGCAAGTAATTGTCTATTTCCATTTTTAATAGTGCAATCTGCCCGTATGTTAGTTCTGGGGCGCATACTATGGAGTACATTTTTCTTAGATGTAAAATCATTTTCCATACTGGGTCTTTGAAATCTTGAATTTGCTCTGATGTTACTACAGGAAAAAGTAAAAGAAGTCTTCTCATTTGGCTTGCTGTGCCATCCAGTTTCGACTTTTGAGTGCCTTTTATGTTTATGTGTGGAATGAAGACTGCATTTTCTGAGAGTATGGTAGTATTATTTAGGCGATAATTGGAAAAACATTCAGTAAACCACCCTTTTGCAATGAAGTATTGAATGACTAAAAACTCATCCTTTTTGCGAAACCCTAAAAAATGTCATGCACTAAACAGGGAGGCAATGCTGGCGTGGTTACGTGGAAATAATTAAGTCCGTTTAAAGGAGAGTTTCTTTTGATACCCTTTACCGTTGTTTTTTATTTGTTGCCTCATTGACATAATCTGTGTAACTTTGGATAGTTCTCAAACTTCTTTTTCGAAAAATATTCTCGTGGAATTCTTGTCTCGTTATTTCACAATAGCGACAGAAGTTGTGAGATGTACTACAATTTTCAACGTATCCACCTATTTGATGGCTTTCAAGATTATCGCCCATCGAAACTATTAAAGTTCCCAAGAAAGTTTGACACCAGCCATCAATTACTATAGATATTTCCTGCGTTTCAAGTTGTTTCAAATCAGTTAATATTTTTTCTAATATTTTGTCCCAACCGAATTCTGCTATATATTAATCGAAGAACAAAAGTACAAGTTTTATGTTTTCAGTTTTTGACCACAAATGTGGAGGTAGACTTAGGAGAACCATACACACAGCTATCATTTCAAATTTCTTTTTAAACGCTCTAATTTGATTGCATTAGTATTTCAAAAGCATCCGAAAACAAAATTACGAGTACGACGTTCGTATTGTTTTGAAGTAGTTGATTCTCTTTCACTATTGCAGCATCTGAAATATCTAACATTACTTGACCGTTGTCTTGTAATTGAAAATTTTCGCAATATTCACAAACTTTTTCATCCATTAACATTAAACCGGTGGTATCCAATATGGGAACGTAACTAAATCGACATCCCGAGTCTTCCACATCATCGTTGAATATTTTTCTATTGTACGTATTCCTTAAAAACCCCTTCTTAGGATTAAACGCGTCTGCAAATTCCAAAAAACTATCATCAAAAATTTTAATTTTATTCTTTTTATCTTTTTCGCTCAAGTTACTTGTACTCAGAGAATGATAAAATTTGTCTTTTGAAAATTTTAAAAGTACCTTAAGACTTAGAAACAACTTTCTGCACAGCAGGTTCGGTAGCGTGATGCTTCGTACTCAATGTAAGGCAAAATTAAGCAGATTTTTAGTTACATTTGAAATTTTCTTATTTTTAGTTACAATGCTACTTGGTACGAAGTCTTTATTCCACCATGCTTTACTACTATTTGTTATCTGACAGTTCTTCACTGTACTATTTATTAAGCCTATACATCATGGAAATCCATAAAACTTGTAGAAAAATTTTCTAAGTCATTTTCAAAACCATTTATTTCCCCTAAATCCAAACCTGTATCTTCATTGGAATGCTTTCGAAAAGCGTGAACTTTATAGTTGATGACATTACGATATCTTGTTCTATTAGCGAAACAGGTTGCAAAGGGGCAAGTTATGCTATTAGCTTAGTTTTGAATATGTCCCTTAACATGCGAGTGAAACAATTTAAGATTTGCAGAGATATGATTGCAAGTTGCAACATTACAAGAGTAAACAGAGTTCCCAGTTGCGTAATTATGCTGGCAATAGATGTTTTCTAAATGACTCATACTAGGCAGTCTGATAAGTACCTGAAAATTCTAAGAGATGGCATTAGTATTCACTAATGTGAACCATTTTCGTCGAGCTTGATCCTTCAAATGACGCCTGTCAAAACTTCAGCCATTTATGCTTACGCATTTACAAGTTACAGCACTGAGAAGCGACTAACCTCCGAGTTTTTTTTAATATGGAAAAATCTGAGTTTCGAGTGTTGATCAAACACTACTATCTTCGCAAGAAAACGATATCCGAGACAAAGGCTAAGCTAGATAAGTATTACCCGGACTCTGCACCGTCGATTGGAACGATTCATAAGTGGTTTACCGAGTTTCGTTGTGGACCAAAAACGAATTCGTGTGACAACTTGCCAGCAGAATTTGGCATTATTTTCGCAACAGGCAAAACAGTGGGTTCCACCGGGCCAAAGTGCTCCGAAGCGTCCAAAAACGCAAAATGGGTCGGAAAGGTTATGGCCTCCGTATTTTGGGATGCACATGGCATAATATTCGTGGACTATCTTAAAAAAGGTAAAACCATAACCGGAGCATACCATTCATCATTATTGGATCGAATGAAAATCGAAATCGCCGAAAAACTACCGCGTTTGAAGAAGAAAAAACCGCTTTATCATCACGACAATGTGCCTGTTCATTCATGCTTAGTTGCACAAGCAAAATTGCATGAAATCGAATTCGAATTGGTTCCTCAGCCACCGTATTCACCAGACCTGGCCCTCAGCGACTATTACTTGTTCCCTAACCTGAAGAGATGGCTCACCGGTAAGCATTTTTACTCAAATGAGGAGCTCATAGCTGAAACTGAGGCGTATTTTGGAGACCTTCCGATCGAGTACTTTTCGGACGGTATGAAAAAGTTAGAAAATCGTTGGACTCGCTGTATCGACCTAAAAGGAGAGTATGTGGAAAAATAAAACTGACTTTGGCCAAAAAAACGTCTCCGTATTTCATTTTTCAGGGACTTATCAGACTGCCTAGTATGTCGTCAGTTTTGCAGAACAGTTTGAATGTGGGCAAAATATTTGAAATTTAGGTAAATTTGCATGTGACTTTTGATGCTTATTATACGAATTAATATATGTGAAGAAGAAATATTGCTAATGTCAATCTAAGAATTTTACTTTTTGTTAAGTTATGAAGAAGGGGAAAGAAAAATAAAAAAAGCATTTTTCTCGTAAACGGATAAACCAATTTTTATGAAATGATACATTGTGTATCGAGCGCGTAAGAAAGGCTATTTTGATGAATGTGTACTTGTCGCCCAAACGAAGCGAGGGCGGAAGTCACACGAGGAAAAATAGCCTTACGCCCTTGATACATACCATATTTCTTGTCCGACCCCTCTTGAAAACACGCCATTGAATGCACGTGAAGCAGGCCTAATGTAGCCGCTTCCAGGCCATTCGATGTTCGCACATGCGCTCTCTACCGCCGGGCTGTCATAAAACTTTAAGTCCGCTACATAAAACTTTACGCCTGCTACATAAAATCTTACGTTTTAAACAATTTTTCAAAAATTTTTCTCGAAAATGTTCTCATTGCTTTTCTCAAGACATATTTTGTTAATTATAATAGTTAAGCAGTTTTCGAGAAAAGCTACTTTTTTAATTTCCCTTCCCCCTATATAACTTAGATAATTTTAATTTCAATTCCTGCAGCCATCTTAAAATTCAAATTTGGGTTTTACAATTTGACATTTTCAACATTCTAGTCTAAAATTTTGTAGTTAGAAGGTTCTCAAATTTCAAATAATTACGCCGTAGGTCAGGGATACTTTGAGACCTCATAATTTAAAATGAATTCTGCCCGAAAGTGTTCCAAGTTTCTAAAATTTAAAATGGAATCTAAGAATACACAATCTTAAACCAACAAACATATCAATTAAAAAAATCTAAATTTTATCAATTTCAAAATCAAAATTTTGAATCTGAAGTATCTCATGAACAGTATAGTTTCTAGAACAGAGTATTTTTAGTTAGTGGCACATTTTTGAAAAGAAAACGATATTTGAAAGAGAAATCTTCATTCCTTGTAATTGAAATCTCAAATAATGTTGCCCTCTTTTTCAAAAACGTCTTAAAACAATCAAATGTAAGGCAGAAATCAAGTTTAATATAATTTTATGTTGCACCTGCATTAAAAACTTTTAGGCTAAAAGAACGATTTTAAAAGAAACTTCGTTATCTTCGATTAATAAAAGTTACGAGTCGGTGACAATAAAAACCGCAGATTTATTCGAGGCTTCTGAATTTTAGTAGGCTTTACTTACAGATTCAAAACTTTATCAACACAAAAAATGTTAATTGACATTAAGAGTTTAAAATAATGTCAGTTGTTATGAACCGTGAACCTAAAAAAACGAAGTGTATTCAGAATCCATCAATGAATTCAGTACTGAATCAAATATTTTAAAAATTATAAATTAAACACACCCTACCATTATTCTTGGCAAATTAAGTGCTGTTATTATTAATCTTTTACTTTCTTAATATCTTAATCGAGCTGCAATATGCTTGTCGGCATCGTAATGGTTGGTCGTAAAAGGCCAACCCTAATTTCAGTTGACCGATTTTCGATGTAATTGAAAAAAAATTTTATTCCAAATGGTAAAACTGAAAATAACTTACCTTTCCAAAAACTTTATTAGTCTTTTTCGTTAGAAATTTTATTCACAAAATATCACAAGCAAAACACAATAATTTTCGCCGTAAAATAGAACCTTTAAATTTGTTTTATGTAAATAAATTCAAAATATTATATATGGAACTGAAAACAGATCAACGTTTTACTCAAAGTTATAATAAATTGTAATTTGAAAACTTGTACGAATATAGTTCATGTTAAAATAAAAAGAAAAATTCCCCTTTTCAAAATATTATTATTTATTGAACTCAATATATCCTATTTATTGTATATTTATATATATTTTTTATCAAATTTTCAAATAAATTTGTTTATTATCTATACCGTTCTGAAACACTCTTTTACAAATACTTGTAATTTTACCATTTTTTCATTATTATATACAACTTTTAAACTTTACAATTACTTGTACTTATACTACGTTAACAGTTGTGCAAGTACGCCGTGTTATTAACCATACAATTTCAAGATGTACGATTGCGATACCAAAAGAAATTTTTAACAGTTTCTGGACTTTTACCAGCGTCAAGAAATTCAACACTCTGAAAGTAGATCCATTTATTACCTACTCTGAAAGTCACAGATTCACAAGCAGAAACTGTACTTCTATACCGCTTTGCTATAGTGACAGTCTAACCGTGGTAAATTTACAAGATTCGTTGGAAAGTCCAACATGCAAGTGGTATTAACCCTATAATCAGAGTAGTAAAATTGCACCAATTTTTTGTTTGTAATTTTACCATTTTAAGTGGTACAAATTTTGTATTTTTCACAGTGTAGTCTTATTTGACGAAAAATGTTGTTATAGGATTATGTCCTTCGAAACTTAGACACTGGAAAATTCGTGGTATCTGATAAAAAAATTTAATTACGTTCTACATCTGCTCTAAGAGTAAGTAAAATATTAAAAGTTTGAAATTCTGTTGAAAATTCAGAATTTAAGAAGTTCACATTGCCATATTCATTGTTTTATTTTAAATACTTTAAATAATGAATAATGAATAAATATTTTTTTCATCTTGATTTTAAAGGGAAATATTCAACTATTAGAAAATGTCTTGTACTTCTATAAAGTTAATTTCATAGATTAAGAAACATTATTTGATTTTATATATAAAAATTATACCATTCCAACACAGTTATGTATTTATGAGGACAAAGAAAAATATTATTCATAATTAACTCGCCTAATTGTTCTATACTTATTATAATGGTCTAGAAAATATCCTTATTTTTTTTCTAAAATGGCTCGATGTCAAGAAATTGTTCCTTTTCGTGTAAAATGTCCACTGTATATTAGCAGAATTAAAAAAAAATAGGTATCTCTGAAGCCCATGATTTGCAGAAAATTGCTTGTGTTATTTTAGTTTCCGCTGTTAATGTTTTTTTTTTTTACTTTAGAATAGAAAAAGGATAAAATGCATATGTACTGAAGTAAAATTATAAATTAATAGTGGAAATTAAAAAGCAATTTTGTGCAAAAATTTACTTCAGAGATCCCTAAATATTTTTTTAAATAAATAATGACAATATTCAGGGGACATTTTGACACCAAAAGGTACAATTGTCAGTTCAGATATTTTGAAAAAACGCCTTTTTTGGACCATGCTTTATTTCTTCTTATTTTTTACCACTTTCAATAAAGTTAGTTAACTACCATTTGACTATTCACAAATGGATAACGGAGGGTTTGTTAAGCATTATGTAATACTTTTCAAGGGATGTAGAATCAGAATTGCAGTAAAGAATGTGAAATGTGATACGTGAGTGGCTCATTATTCAGGAAAATTATACCTTGAGAAAATCTATAGATACCCATCTGTATTGATATCTTTTAACATATAAAATATCTACCTAATATACCGATTATCAGTATAAATTTCCATAATTCTTTCTCGAATGAGCTAATAATTACTTTTACATTTTATAAAGTAAAAAAAACTGAAACTCCAGAACTGTCACTTAATACAGAAAAATATAATTTTTAAATCATTCTGTCCATCTGCTAGTCTGTAGATTTTCAGTTTCTTAGCACGATAACTTTCGAAAGAGTTTACTGTTCGGCTTGGCCTTCGGTATATTTTTGAGAGTTCTAAATTAAAGGTCAAGTTCTTTAGCCAGCCATTTTGGATACACATTTAAAAAATGAACGCATTTTAAATATTTTTAAAACAACTTTTTTTCAAGATTCAATCATTCTCTGTACAGACATTTATGGTAATCAGAAAGACAAACAATTTATCCTAGTGATGATTCAGAACTTCGAGCACATGCAAAATACGAAAAAACCCACTGTAGTGAGCGAGAGACCATCTAAGCGGATACGCATTTATATATGTTCGGTTCGGTTTTGATTCCTCTAGAATCAAACCGAAGAGCCTATGACAAAGCCACCGAACGCGTGCTCGGGTTGCGGATAGAGGGTCCCTGTACCAAGGGTTTCTGCTGAATATGGTTACAAAAATAAATAGGCAGTCGCGGACAATTGTCCAGGGATGGTCCCGAAGAAATTAACCCCCAAGCGGAGGTGTAAAATCGTGCCGAAAGCTGAATGGCACCTGGGTGAGGTGTCTACAACGGTGACTCTGGGATACCGGGCGACCTTTCAGAGTACGCAGCCTTATCTTGCATTCGGGGCACTACAAGGATGGACGAACCCCTTTCCCTAGCTTCTCGTGGGGAAAACAATGACAATGACAACACCAAGAGCGATACTTTATGAACCGGAGAAACATCAACACCAAGGTTTCTCTCAAGCCTAAATATCTGGCTGGAATGGATGACGAGCTTCGTGGACATTTTTCCGGAGAATCCGACCTCTGGGCTATCAATTATTGTGTGTATAATGCAGCGAGAGCTTTAGCCGATGCGAACCGTAAAACAAAACCAACGGTTGATCATAAGACCAAAAGACGAATGCATCAACTTGCCATAAAGATAGGCTGGGCAAGACAGTACGCGTCCCGTATTCAGTGTGTGATGGACTACATCACATCTGGCAGGTATTTTACCGTCAAGGTTCTAAAGTTTACGCGCGAACTCCGGACCCGTTATCATACAATTAACAAGTCAAAGCTGCTGACCATCAGGCAGCATATTGTTGAGAGTATACGGATACTATCTGACGCTAAGAGAAGTCTAGAGCGGAGAGAGAGGTGGGTCAGAGAAAATCAACAGTTTCTCTCTGACCCATCTCGACTCTTCCAAGCATGGAATGGCATGAGCCAACCGATATACCAACATCTTCAGAAACTTCTCTGATGGTAATTCGGCGGATTTTTAACACCATTTCTTCCACTGCTTGAACGTTTTCATCTGTTGTTGACGTGCTGGGACGTCCAGGGCGAGGTTCGTCTTCGACATCCTCCGGCCTTCTTGGAACAGATTGTACCACTTATACACATTTTTCTTACTCAGAGTAGACTCACCGTATTCAACTGTTAACATTTCAAGAGTTTGAGAGCACTGGATTCCATTTGTCACACAAAATTTAATGCAAACTCTTTTCTCCATTTTTTTCCAAAGAAGAAAATCGCCGAGCACACCAAACCCTTCTAACCTTTTACGCCTCTGCCAAAAAAAAACAACACGAGCTATAAGCCAAAACTGTAAACATATGATCGTGACGAGTGTACCAACGCAACAAAACAAAAAATTTAGAACTTGAATGTACGTAGCCCGCGAAAATTGAAAAAACACCTTAATTTTTGAACACACTTCGTATTAAGAAGGATATGAAGTCCATTTAATAGTTTACGCTTATACAATTCTCTCCGTCTTTATTTTTGTCACACCGAAAAAACGATATTCTAATATTAAGAGTATCATATTCTCACATGATTATCCTAACCAAAGGGAGAAAATATTCTTAAAATGAGAATATTATTAAGGAGAATAAATGCGCAAAGAAAAATGCGCCTTGCTTAGTTCAATATATTATTTTAACGTTTCGTGCCTCGTGCTTTCAGACCTGTTTCTTTTTTTTTGTAATTTTTGGCATTCATCGTTTCACTTTAAAGAAAAGTGGTAAGTACAACATACAAATAATCAAATATCTTAAAATTAGAATATCGTTTTTTCAGTGCATGCTTCAGCGTGAAAAACAGCATCACGTGAACCCCATTTTTCGTATACTGGTTTAGAAAGATTGCAAGGCGTTCTTAACGAAATATACAACATTCTGTTTCAATTCACTATTCGACTTTCTCTGACCGAACTTTGATTATCCCTAAATTCTTACATTTAACTTGAAGTATGGTTATGCGATAAAAAAAATATTAATATCAAAAGTCTCTTCGTGTCTACGTGCGCTAAAAGTGCATTCAATTATTACTAGCTAATAAAAACTCGCCTTCCAGAATACAAAATTTAAAACAAAATTAATCCGTATTTAATGTCACATAGTATTGGGTCATGCTAACAACGCAAATGCTTAAAGTAACTCTTCTGTGATTCCTTTGTCTGTCATCTACCTAACCCTCTTACTTCATCCTCTTACCAGCACTATTTCGCGATCCTTTGACTCCCCCTTTTCTATTCCCTTACCCTCAGGCATAGAAAGAAACAGACCCTCCCTTTTCCCTGGCTAGATAGTCTTTAACCCTTTTTCCAAGCTCACACATATCGATTTTTAGCTAGAGATCGATGAAAAGACAATGCGCTCAACTTCGGACTTACAATTCGACTTCACAGTTTTTTCAGCCTAAACCACTCAGACTTTTTCAAAACGTTTTCTAGCCGTGTCTATAATTTATTCGCCTTCGCTTTCCCTTTATTAAACCTTAATTTATAGTTTTCAAATTTTTATTTTTAGAATATATATCTACATATTACCGTACAAATTGTTTTCTTTTACCAGAAATTACGAGTATATTGCGCGTATTTTGATAGATACGGTTGTCGGTCATTTGTACTGTTCACACATTTAATATTTTCGTTTGTAAATCCCTTGATTGTTTGTACATCGTTTATATTGTTTGTTAATCCAATATTTTCGTGTATATTCTTCAAAGATTCTCCACGTTAAGCAGACAATACGTTTTTTAGCTGACAATGGGCACCAAATTCACCTGCAGGAAAGTCCAAAATATGCTTTTAACGTCCTAATAATATTAAGAAATCCCAAACATCCACCCCTAGTACTATTAACGAAACAGGTCCAAAAATTCTCCACGTAAAAAAAATGCATTTTTCAGCTGATAACGTTGATAAAACTGAAATACGGAAAAGTCCAAACTAGGCCTTCAACCCCAAAATAATACTTAAAAATTCCAAAAATCCACCCCTAAAACTCCTTACGAAACAGTCTGAAAATTCTTAAAGTAAAACAGTTTGTAAAATCTAAAATTTAATATAGTTTCACATTAAACCTCCAATGAAATTCAGGCTATGTTCGTGACATTATAAAAACATTCAGAAATCTCAAAAATCAATTCCTTGCACTCTGCACGAAACAGGTCTAAAATATGCTCCAAACCCTAAAATAATATTAAGAAATCCCAAAAATCAACCCCTACTACTTTTAGCGAAATTGTTCCAAAAATTCTCTGTCAAATAGTCAATATATTTTTTAATTGAGGATGGACTCAAAAGTGACCTTCATAAAACTCAAAAACATGTTACAAACCCTATAATAATATTTAAAAAACCACCAAAATCCACCTTTAGTATTCTTAAAGAAACACGTCCGAAGGTTCTCCATGTAAAACGTCCAATAAACTATAAAATTGCGAATAGTAACAATAATGAACCTCAGAAAACATCAGAAAACATCATTTCGCAGAAGAATCCGTTAGTATGCCGAATCGTGTAGATAGATATATAAGATGGTAAGTTGTTGACCAGGGTGTAATAATATTCTTGTAGATGGAAGTTAAAATGTCAGTCAATTACTGGTCATAAATTGACTGACCAGTGATTGACTGACATTTTAATTTCCATCTACAAGAATATTATCTTTCTAACTCCAAAATAATATTACGGAGTACCAAATCCATCCCTAGTACTTCTTCTGGAATATTTCAGTATCAGTTTTAGGGGTTATTTTTTCGGGTTGCATTGGGTGCATTTAATATTATTTCGTGCCTATGAAAAATGACAATTCACACAGAAAGCTGTTTTTTTAATATGGTTGTTGCATTCACAATTTGTGACATCAAAAGCCTTGTCGAAACGACTTTTACTTAAATCAGATGATTTTCTTGAAATTTTGGTATCTACATTTTTCAAATTAAAATGATTTCTCAAAATTAAAAAAATAAATAAATTTATTTAAAATATCTACAATTTTTTGTTTACCATTTTTATTTAAATTTTCAAATGTATTACTCGTGATGAATTTGAAATGAAGTGGGCCCTACCTGTTGCCAACTAATATCTACAAAAACATTAATACCATACAAATAATAACCCTTCGCTGGCCTTGTGGCTCATACACGACCTAGGCAATTTTTTGAGATCGAACCAGGGAAGAAAGAATTATTCGTGGACAAACGACGTACAAACGTCATTTGCACGATGTACAAAATTTATTTTTGTCTTGAGCTGGGATGGGCAGTTTGCGAGAAATGAATTAGTTAATTAAGGGCATCGTGGTTTTAGGAAGACGTACGCTTTAATGAATTTTCATTGCTATCAAAAATATAAGAATTCGATTTTTTAGATAAACACTTAAAGTGGAAGGTTCGACGTATTCAAGCAATGTTTTTATGAAACTAAAATTAAAAAATTTTTAAGTGGAAGGAAGGTGCAACTTTTTTAATGTTCAGGGTACGGGCTATAAAAATGTGACGTTCTGTACGCACATGGGTTAGTTTAACCCGGTAACTTTGATCGAATGTATATAGGGCTTTAGCTCGTCAATTTACGCAAATTATTTTTTAATCAATCGGAAATTTACTCAGAAATACGATGATTTTGTTACGCTTGTCATATTATCATATTTAACAAAGTTATATTTGAAAATGTAAACAATTTTAAAAAGATTTTCATGAAAAACTTTTTTTTCCTAAGCTTAGAATTTTATGAAGGAAAAGATACAGCCATTTTATAAGTAAATTTTTAAAGCTGAAAAGTTGTATTTTAAAATGTGTGCGTTTGTTTTTTTAATCGCTGCAAAAGAATATTTTTGTCAAACTACGAATTTACGCGTTTTTTTGGCGCAGCTATAAAACGTTATGCAATTAATTTATCATAACTGTCAAAAGAACTGGAACAGAAATTGTAGCGTTTCTGTTTCATTTTATCGTCAACAAAGGCGAGTTGTGGTAGTCTTTGTATGGACCGTCGTTATATTCATCATAATATTATCAAAATAAATGGAAAATAATGTTATTATATATAGGAGTATACTCTATTGCATAAAATGATTGGAAAAATACAATTTTAACTTTTACAAATGACGCTTTTTGTAACGTTCCCTACGCACTGGGTTCTAAAGTACCCGACTCCACTGTTTTAAATCCTATAACTTGCACACCAAGCACAGACCGATTCAACTGACTGACGTGCCAGCCATTTGCACCTCAAAGCCCCCCTCCCCCAACTGGGAAGGACCACACCGTGGACTTCTTCGAAAGTGGTAATACTTTCAAAATTCGTTCGGGTCACTTTAACCCAGTCTGTACCCTGATGGTTGAATAATAAAATTTTTTTAAAACAAATTTTGTCATAAAATTATTGATAAAATGTAAAAAATATTCTTTTTCCTAGTTGTGACTAATTATGGTAGAGAACTAAATGGCCTAATCGATTTTTCAGGAAACCACGTATTTAAAAAAATATAAAAAAATTATTGTTTAAACAGTTGAAAAATGTAACATTTCTTCATCAATTTCCGGAGCCTGCGGAGTGAAGATCTGCTCAATATTGGGAAAATCAGAAGATTTAGTTACATATCAGACTTGAGAATCAAATCAGTCCTTTCTTCGACCGTCAATGTATATGTGACGAGATATTGGTTATGTCTTACGGCTCTCATTTAAAGCAAGAAAGAAAACGACATGGAATTTCGTCTATTAATGCTACCGCTTTGACTATCGCTGTGTGCTTTCCTCTCATAAACTTGATGGCTATGTTGGCGGAAGCACTGCCACTGACAGGGTTTCCCATACCAGAAAGGCAGATAACTAAGAGGAAAGGGACTAAGAGGAGCACTATACCCTTTACATTATCATGGAGAGTTTATTAAAGATTTAAAAATACTGTGATAATGATGAGCTGTGAGGTGGTCTGGCGAATCTCAATAATAAAAAAGCTGGCTACCAAGAACATCTGTGATAACGGTAAGCAGTGAAACATCAAATCTGCTTGATGAGGATGCTTTGGCCTGCGTTAGCTATTTGCATAGACATAGTGATGTAGCTGGCATTATACATCAACAACTTTCCCTCAAGCTTGAATTCTTAACAGAATGAATGCCTTTCTACCGATTCATTCTGATGCCGAGTTTAGAAAATCAGGATTAGGTCTTCAAGTTGGATCTTTTACTGTGGAGTGGCAGATTATAGCTTCAAAAAATCATCCAGAGGCAATTGTTGTCACCTACAACGGTAGTGACTGCTGTGTAAAGATAACAGCGGTAAAAGAAGAACTTTAAACTAAACCATGCTCCTAATTTTGTACCTAAACGTCATCGCAAAAGATTCCAAACATCTTAATAAATTAACTTAGAAAATCCTCACTTCATTAGCCGCCTAACTTCGTTCGCGGCTATGATGAAAACCCGGTTTCCAACGAGAGATAATTTAAAAATAGAAAATATATAATTTAAGCGCGCATTTGCAGTTAATTTTTATCTGTATATTCTAAAACTCTGCTTTCAGAGGAAAACGGTGTTGAGGAAGTGTAGTGTGAAGTTATAATGCAAACTCGGATGCGCAGTTCGGTAGCGATGGTTCGGACCCCTCATCCCCACCTTCTTTTATTCCTTCATTCAGAAACTAGAAATCTTGGCTAAAGGTAGTAAGCATAGTAGGCAGCGGCATAAACTAGCTTCCAAAGTATCTGAAGAGCAGCAGAAGCAGCAGACACCAGCTTTAAAGATACCCAGAAAGTGCAAGACATGTGAGTAGCAGCAGCAGCAAATACAAGCAAAGCAGAGTCAAAACACCATCTCCCTGGATGAATGCGAGTTATTGATCTCCAAGACAGAAGAAACTTGAGCTATGCTCCCAAGTTTACCAGATGACAACTTTAAGAATGAATACATTTACCGCTGGGTAAGACAATGCAAGGGCAATATATAATGCTTGAAATGTGTACTAAGAAGTCTTTATTAGACGCCTGAGAAGCAGTACTGTCTTAATACCATTAATCAAATCATCAGTCTGCGCGCCATTTTCCAAATACATTAAAAGGTTCTTTGCATAATTGTGTTATGTGATGTATATTAACTAGGTAAGAGCATGTAAAAGTTCACGGTGTTCTTATAGATAAATATAGACACGTGTGATGATCAGTCCGTAAACGTGAAAATATTTTTGGCCAAAACGAAAGACGTATTGCTGTAGATAATTAAAATGACAATCAATATTTTAAATGGACTGTTCTATCAGCATTATATCCAGCTTTACAAAATGTCAAACGTGTCTCCAATTATATATTTAATATGCATGAAAAAAGGTTAGATTTCACTAGAATAGACTTTACTGTAACAGTAAGTATATGGTATTCTACAAAGGAATTTTTTATTGCACTGTTTTTCCACAACATATTACGACAGAAAAAGAGAACAACGTACTGATCTTTCACAGGTATAAGAAAAATACATTGATGAGAGAATTGATGATAATGTGTTAGAAATAGGTGATGAAGAATTGATACTTCAAATTTTCACGATGAATGAATGGAAGGTCTGTCTTTACTAGTTGTTAAAGAACTATCTAAAAAATGTATAAAAATGGATTTCTTTATTATTTCTCAATCAAAAAAAAGTCGTGTAAAGATTATAATAATTGTAAGAAGGGGAATCATTCAAGAATCGAATCGCCGATGTCGTGTGTCTAAATTGTATATGTCTGCTGCTTTCCTTTGAAGAATCTTAGTAGAAGATAAGCAACACTTAGAAATTTCAAACGCCTTATTTACTAAATGCACGCTATCACATAGAATTTAGTTATGATTACTCACTTTCTGACTACAAGGCATGTCCGAAAGCTGAAGCTGATCTTGGTAAATGGTTCGCTACTGAGCATAAGGCTGCCTTTAAAAAATAAGATAATAATAAATATATAGTACAACCTGCCACATTTGTGAACAGAGTATAGCATCCGGCCAAATGAAACTGCGATATCATTCATATTTAACTTACAAAGATTCTCAAACTATAACCTTTTTCTGCCATAGATTAAGCATATATAATGCTCAATTCATCCTTTACGAATTAGCCACTAAGTTTAAAGATCGATTTGATATTATCCCTCGAAATAAAGAGAGATATATTAGCTTAACAAAGAATGTTAGAGAGAAAGAGAGAGAGAGAGTGAGATCAAATTTACATTAATTGATTTATTCCGCTTTATGGCTTCTTCACTGGATAAGTTAGCATCATACTGGGACAAATACAAAGAAGTAAGTGAGTTCTAAAAAATTCAATTCAAAACACGTGAACAAGATTTCCTTATGAATACTTTAACACTATGGAAAAGCTCAAAGAAATACAATTTCCACGCTCAACAAAATGTCTTTCAAATTAAATACGAGATGTCGTTATAAATTTCGTAAGCGACTTTTTCATGGTATTTCGGCATGAGAGAGGATGCGATTTTGGATAAAATATGGTAATTATAGTGTGATAGTGTTGAATGCAAAAATAATAAATGCTTAACTGAAATTTGCAAGCCGAAATAGGAAGTTCGTTCTCAAATCATGCACGGTTTGCCCCAACAGAAACATTCAAAAGTAAGTTAAAGTATGAATTTTAAGGCGTTCATCAAAATGTTATTATATCAAAACATACTTTTAAATAAGTTACTAGGCAGTCTCATAAGAACCTGAAAATTCTAAGAGATGGCATTAGTCGAACTTGTTCCTTCAAATGACGCCTGTCAAAACTTCAGCCATTTATGTTTACGCATTTACAAGTTACAGCACTGAGAAGCGACTAACTTCCGAGTTTTTTTTAATATGGAAAAATCTGAGTTTCGAGTTTTGATCAAACACTACTATCTTCGCAAGAAAACAATATCCGAGACCAAGGCCAAGCTGGATAAGTATTACCCGGACACTGCACAGTCGATTGGAACAGTGGACCAAAAACGAATTCGTGTGACAACTTCCCAGCAGAATTTGGCATTATTTTCGCGTAAGCCGACCGAGTTTTTGCGCCGATCCATAACCATGGATGAAACGTGGATCCACTACTACTCTTCTGAGTCAACGCAACAGGCAAAACAGTGGGTTCCACCGGGCCAAAGTGCTCTGAAACGTCCAAAAATGCAACAATGGGTCGGAAAGGTTATGGCCTCCGTATTTTGGGATGCACATGGCATAATATTTATGGACTATCTTGAAAAAGGTAAAAACATAACCGGAGCATACTATTCATCATTATTGGACCGATTGAAAATCGAAATCGCCGAAAAACCTGGTCCCCAGCGACTATTACTTGTTCCCTAACCTGAAGAGATGGCTCACCGGTAAGCGTTTTTACTCCAATGAGGAGCTCATAGCCGAAACTGTGGCGTATTTTGGAGACCTTCTGATCGAGTACTTTTCGGACAGTATCAAAAAGTTAGAAAATAGTTGGACTCGCTGTATCGACCTAAAAGGTGAGCATGTTGAAAAATAAAACCGACTTTAGCCAAAAAAAACGTCTCCGTGTTTCATTTTTCAGGGACTTATCAGACTGCCTAGTACATTCTTGCTGTACCTAGTTCTTTAAAAACCTGCTATGAAAGAAGATGAAAGTAATTTGTAAGTCATAATGTAAATTTATTTATGTATACAGGTATGCAGGCGATTCTACAATTTTGAGATCACTATAAAATTGACCTAATATAACGTGACATTCTTATTTATTATATATACATAAATATTTGTATATATGCAGAAAAACAATTATTCGCGCAATTTAAACTTTATTTAATGTGGACATTTTAAATTATATGAAAATATACTCCTAAAATTAATTCAAAATATTTATAAAAGTGTAAAATTTAATATTATTCAAATTCAGGGACTTAAACCGTCTTTTGCAAGAGAGGCCGTATAAATATTACAGCCCTGGACCACGAGTTTTCTTATTTCGGCATTGCCGCGCTATAGTTTGCCAAAACAACTTAGCCATGCGGAGAGAGTACGGGTTCCGAACGTTTTTGGCCGGCGTAGTGGCAGACTTCTTAGTATGATTTGGGAACGAACTTGCTATTGCGGCTTTGCTATTCTAGCATTGAAGGTTGCCAAAATAAATTCGATAGAATTTGAGTAAGTTATGTGACACGAATCTACTGTGTTTTCAGTAAGTTTAGATTCTATGCAAAATTCGAAAAGAAATTTTTTTTAGTGCGCCTAAATATAAATTTGATAGTTAGTAAATGGCTTTATAATTTTCGATGAAGATTATGAAGATGCGCAACGTGTTTGATTTAAATTTACTTGAAAAAATCGGGGCGATTATGTGTATCTGTACATGAAAACGGATGTGTTGCTGCTTGAGCATGTCTTTCAAAACTTCCGATATCAGTGCCTGAAAGCATATAGCGTTGATCCAGGACACTATGATTTTACACTCTTGATTTTAGTTGGTGTGACATTTTAAAAAATACTAAAATAAAGCTAGAAATTTCCACTGATATTTACAAAGTTTCGTTTATTGACCTAGATATAAGGGGTCGAGTTAGTCAATGCTCCAACCATTATGCTAAAGCCAATATCCCTACGTGCAAGTTGACGATAGTAAGGATGGGATCATCTTTGTGGTATATTTTGAGGCCAGCAACTTCTGTCGTTGGGCAGTGGCATAAGCGCTTCCATTTGGTAGTTTGGAGTAGGTAAAAAATATTGACAATAGCTTTAACTTTCATGTTTCCAATGATACCCCTATTCGCTATATGTTGGACGTTAATTTAAATTAACCACCAGAACTTCATGATAATCACAGTGTTTTACCTTCTTGTTCTGAACCCTAGAAACCGCCAGGGTCAAAGCAGGAGAAATTCCTAAATACTCTCCTACAGAAACAAAAGCACATTCTGCATTACCGTGAACTGAAACAAGATTTGGCACACAGTCTTTTGCTTGTTAAAATCCATCATGTTCTTAAAGATAATCAAGCTGCACGGCTACAATCGTAAATAAATTTTAACAAATTGTTCAAACTCATGAAAAATTCCCTGTTTTGTAAGCCAATGGAGAATGTGCATAAAAATGTAGATGTTAAATCTGGGATAAAGTGAGAGGGTAGGTATTGAGCAAAAACCCTTAAATCTAGAACTAATTTCCGAGCTGAGCAATCTGCCATAAAAATATGGTTGCTGTGGAACTTAAAAAGGCGGAGGGTTTGATGAAGAAACCCATCTGTACGTTATGATTATTGTGCTGGATATTTTGAAATCTTGATTCATGGCTTTCATTACGATTACATGCTGAAAAAATAGAATAAAAATTGTAAATTGCTATACACAAACACTAATAATTACTTTATGTAGTTAAATGTCCCGATATTCGCATGGATATGAAAAAAGATATTCACAAATGTGGGATACCCAATTATCCTGCAAAAAAATGTTTTCGGTGCGCCTTAAGTGAACAAAAAAGTTGTAGTCTTCAGGGAAAATGAGTGCAGTAGACAATTCATTACTGAATTTATTGGTTTCAGGAGTACGATGTACAGCATCCGAGTAAGTAGCCAGGATTACCACTTAATAGCGGCATTAGAGGGAGAGAAAAACAATAGCAATATTGATAAAAAGGAAGCAAATATAAAAAGAGCGGGAAAAGGGGATAAGTCAATGGAAGGAAAAGGAAACTTTAGAAAAAGTTCGGAAATGTCAAAATGGGAGAGGAAAATGTGGAAGAGGAGATGGAGAAAATGATAGGAGAAATAAAAATAGGATCAGTTTGCATCAGCGAAAAAGAAGTAAAATGAGGTGGATGGGATGAGGATTGCAAAATGAAAAAGAAGGGGATCAAAAAGAAATTAAATAAATAAAGAAAAGACAAATCTAGTGGTGAAGAAAAGAGGAGAAAAAAGTAGACTTAGGCTTGTGTTAATAAGAAAATTAAAGAGAATAAAAGGTTTGAGGAAGATTGCGGAGAAGGCAAGGACAAAAGAACTGGTATGGAATGTAGTAAATAGAGAAAGAAAATGATTAAACCAATATATTGTAATGGTAGGGAATGGCAGAAATATTTTTCGGATTTGCTAGGAGGAGTAGAGAGAAAAGTTAGGAAGGGAGGAACATATGTTAAAGAAAGAGATGAGGAAGAGGACATAACGAGGGAAGATATATTCAAGGTGTTATAAAAAATAAAAGATGGAAAGACGCCTAGTATAGATGAGATTCCAACTGAAGTATGGGAATATAGGAGGACGCAACTAAAGTAATGGGCATGGATAATGTGTAATAGGGTATCGAGAGAAAAGGGGTGGCCAGAGTTATGGACAGAAGGAATAGTGGTCATAGTGAAGAAAGGCACAGAAAAAAGATTTACAAATCCTAAACAGGGTTTAGAAAAGGAATAAGGGTGATGGACAACATATATGTTCTGAATTATCTGATAAATAAAAGGATTAAAAGGGAGAAAGAACAATGATAGCTATGACCGTCCGCCCGTAAACACGATAATTCTCGAAAAAATGAACGGATCAAATCCATCTTTGGTACACTTTTTTTAAGTTCCTAAAAAAAGGACGAGTTCGTTAACCAGCTATTTTTGATAAAAATTTAAAAAATGAGCGCATTTTGAAAATTTTTTAGACCACTTTTTTCTGAATTTTAAAACTCTATGTAAGTATATTTATAGTATTGAAATGGAGAAATAATTTATCCTAATGACTTTTTCCGATTGAAAGAAAATTCTCGCAAGATATTAAAAAATGTCAAGAGAAGAAAAACATTGGGTTTTAAATGCCCTATAAGACTGTAATGAGAAATTTGTGGATTTTATTAAAAAATAAAAAATTCAAATTTTGATTGCTCAAAAAATAATGAAAAATAAAAAATTTCATTTTGTGTTGAAATTATGCAAAATACGAAAAAAGATGAATTAACGAAAATTTAACCCCCAAAAAAATCTAATAATTAGTTAATAATCACTTCTTGATCAGATGCGTACTTCTTGTTTTATTCGTGAAAAATAACGTTTAAAATTAAAAAAAAAATAAATAAAAAATTTGAGGAAAAACGACTCAAGTTAAGAACAAAAAGTAATTAACTAAAATTGTGCAACTAAAACATATCTGCAAAATTCGAAAACCGATGACTGAAAAAAATTGTGATCCCCCAAAAAATCTACAAATTAGTTAATAATATCTTCATGATTAGACGCGTACTTTTTGTTTTATTCGTGAAAAATTACATTAAAAATAAAAAAATAAAAATAATTTAAAAATTTGTGGAAACACCACTCAAGCTAAGAACAAAAATTATTCAACTAAAATTGTACGCCTAAAACATTTCTAAAAACTTGTTATGAATTACTTTTTATAAGACGCGTAGTTTTGATTTTTATCATAAAAATGACATTAAAAATAAAAATGAAAAAGTTATGGGAAACGACGAAAGGTACGAAAACGAATTGATAGACAAAAGGTGTTCACCTAAAAAAGAGATGCAAATTTATTATAATTTATTACATTCTCATCATTTATGATTGATAAAGTATTAGAATTATCCTAAATTTCACACTACAAAATTTAGATTTTGAACCAAATGACGCAAAATACGAAAAAGTGTTAACAAGAAATATTAGATTTTGAAAAATCCTACAAAATTTCACTTAACCATTTTTCAATAGGACTAGTCATTTTCTTTTTATTTCTCGAAAGTCCCGTGTGAGAAATTTCCCCGGTTGAACCTAATACAACAATGTTTCTGGTCAGATCCCGGCCGGGCTACCCCTGGCTCGGTTTCATGGACAGGTACCGGGCGGGAGCCGGTCGGGCTACATTTTTCTCGAATAACGTAGTCCAGGGCTGGCCGGTTACTAGCCGGACCAACCCTGGTTATATCTCATGGTCGGGAGCCAGCTGGACACTGGTCAGTTTAATGTTTTTGTAGAAATGACACATTTTTTGAGAGCCGTGATATTATCAAAGACGTAATTATGGATGCTAGATGAATTATTATTTGAAAATGATAATTTAAAGATTTATTAGATCAGTGAAACAAAAATGAGCTTTTTTAAACTCTTTTAAAGAAAGCATTACATTTTTTCGAATAATTTAACATTTTGAATTAAGCTGTTATCTATTCTGCTATGTGCAACAACAGAAATGATACAATTGTTATAAACTTCTCTATATTTAGACAATGCTTAGCCTGTACAATTTCAAATTTACCGCCATATATAGCGCCTGCTATTTCTGTCGTCTGCATAGACACTCAGTAATTTTCAGTTTCGCACCTGGAACAAGGATGCTCCTTGCACTCACGTCGCGTTGTCTCTTCGAAGTTTGCAAATAAAATCGAAACTCGTAGTTAAAATCAACCTTATTTCAGTAATTAGTTTGAAACCCCCACTTAGAGCGTGAATAATTATTATTTTTAGTCTTGTGTATACAGTTTTTACTTTCTCACTTCCTAACCTTAAATCACGACGTGGCTTCCAAATTGCTATGAGATTCTATCAGCAGGGAATAAACTTCTACTCCAATTTTCTTTTTAGAATTGATTCACTTGATTTGACTTTTAAAGTTCATCGTAATCTTATGATGAGCTTTGAAAGCCAAACAAGTTAACAATTTATCGCCTGAAGCAACATTTCTTTACCGCTTTTTGGCCGGATTACCCGATCGGATCCCGGCCGGTATTGAAGCCGGGACTCGACCAGTTTACCATGACGTTTTTAGGCGGCTCCCGGCCGGATTCCCTGACCAGCGCCCGGCTTAAAGCGAGGCTATCCGGCTGGGACCCGGCCGGATCCCCGATTGGATTCCTACACGATGTAGAATGCAGAACATCGAAAATTAAAATCTTAAGCGAATATACAACGAAAGAAAATCTAGAAAAAAATGAACGTATCAAATCGAACTTTTGCACAATTTTTATAGGTAATAGAAGAATGAACGAGCTCTTTAAAAAGCCATTTGGGATAGTGATTCCAAAAGTCAGAGTTTTAAAAATAAATTTTGGGAATTCTTTTTAGATTTAAACATTTAATTGTGCGACTTTTGGTATTACTTCGAAAGCCTTTTTACCATAAAAACATTATCTGAGTTATAGCATTTACAAAATTAAAAAAATGAATCGATAATTACAATTTTTAACCAAACAACGCACGGTTTGAATAAAGTGGAGAGAATAAAAACGTTTCTTCTTGAAACGTCTACAACATTTTCATAAAAACTGTTTTAATATAATTGAACAATCGAAAATTCAAAATTTTTTTGCGCAAAAAGTAAGGAATAATAAAAAATAATTTTGTGCTCAAACTATGTATGATACATATGAATAAAGATGCGTGAATCAAAATTGTGCTCCCAAAAAATATTTACAAATTTATTATTACTCACTTTTTGATAGGATACGCAGTTTTAGTTTCATTCTTAAAAGACAATAATAATAAACAATTAAATGTTTTGACAAACAATACAAGCTACAAAAAAAACCAACAAAAGCTGTTAAACCAAACACAAATTACAAATTTTTATAATTTTGCTTTAATCATGACAAATTTTTCATAAATCACTTTTTAATTGGACACGTAGTTTAATTTTATACAAAATTGTAGCATTTTTTCAAACTAAAGAGATGATTTTTTCTATGAAATAGTTCAATTTTAAGTCACAGAAGAAAATTTTCAACATGTAAAAAAAATTGTTGGTTACGATGCTGAATTAACCAAAGAGTTACATTCGTCACCTAAAAAGATTCACTTTCAATGTAAAATGTTGTAGTTGATATTTTAACAAACCAGGTTTTAAATAAAAATAAGAAACATTTGGATTTAGCCTTCCTCTTCCCCTGTTCTTCTGTATATACACACCACCGCTATTTCTACTTTCCCAATTATAATTTTTCTTATCATTGTTCCATCCTTTTCCTCCATGTCCCCATCTTTTCTCCCTTTTACTGCTAATTCTTTTTTCACGCCTGACACCATGCCGCCCATCACTCTCCCTTTAACGTGTTCTTTTCTTGCTTCTTGCATTGTCCACACAGAACCTTTCGGTAACAACTTTTGTATTCCCTCCCAATCCTTCTCATCTGCCCAAGTTTCACTCATTTCTATTTAAAACAATTCAGTTTCGAATTCTGTTGTCTTCAATATTTAATTTTTAATGGATTTTTTAAAATGAACAGTCAAATATTGCCAAATATTAACAATATCATTCCAATGTTTAAAATTGCAAAATTTTAACCCTTTCAATTTGAAATTGTTTTTAAGTTCAGTTTGAAATGTTCAATATTTTTGAAGTTTTAAAGATAAAAAGTAATTCAATTGAATTGACATTCGTGTATGAAAAATTCAAAGCTAATTGCTTTTAAAAAACCATTCCCTTTTAAAAATTAAACAATATAAAGACTTGAACCTTAAAAAAATTTCATATAAAAGTCCTAGTTTTTAAACAAATGCAAACTTCTTATTAAAAATCTGAAATCTATTTTTAAATAAAATTATAACACCAAATTAAAAGTTTTATAAATAAATGCTTTTATTCAATTTAAAATCCTATTGATTTATTCAGATGCTTTTTAATCGAAAATATAAAATATTGAAAGCATGCAATTAAAAATGTTGCAATACAAACAAAATAAGAAAGTTCTTATTTACCAATATTAAACTATAAATTTGAAATAATCAATTTGAAGTCGAATATTTAAAACTGAATGATTCAAAACTTTATTGTTTGAAATAGAAAGCCTTAAAATAGTAAATCATTCAGATTTGAAGATGCTTAATATAAACTTCAAAAATACCATTCCAATTTTACAATTTCTATTCAATTCAAAAGATTTAAAAACATATTTCTGAAAAAAATGAATATAACAGATATAGCATGATGGACTTCCGTTTCCGGCATTAAACTGTAAAGTAGTGGGAATTGTTGATTCTGAGTTTTTATGATATTGTGGTGAAATTTGAGATGAGTGGATTGTGGATGTATGTAGATGGGTGTGGAGGTGAGAGATCTAATTGAGGGATTGTGAGATTGCAAAGGGGAGGTAGATATTTTGGAGGATTGAGACAGATTTGTGTGGAAGTTGTTTGGAGATTTGTGACAGGGTGGGAAGACTGTGTTGACGGAGTGGTAGTAGCAGGGTTGGGTAGCGACAAAGAAAGGCGAGACAAGTAACAGACAGCGACGGTAGAAGTAGGGAAGCATAGAAGGCGGGAAAATTTGAATTTGATTAATGGCTAGTGGAGCGAGTATCTCCTTGGAAGAAGCAGAGCTAGAGCAGGAAGTGTTCAGTACACCGAAAGAGATAAAGGAAAGGAAGGCAAGGGGGAAGTATGAAAAAACTATAGAAAAGGAAAGATTAAGAGCAAAAAGCGTAGGGTCAATAGAAGCATTTATCAAAAGGAAGAGAGGGGAGAGGGAAAGCAGTGAAGAGAGGGAAGATATCGGGGCGAGTGTAAAATACCAGAAAATGTTTAGATCGCCGCCGGAAAAGCAGAGTTTGGTAGGGAGATGGCTGAAGTTAAGAAAGAAAGAAAAAATGGAAAGAAATCCGGAAAAAGTTGGAAAAGAGGATGGAGTCATTGGAGCAAAAACTAGAGAAGCAGGAAGAAGTTAATAATACAAAGGTAGAGGAGATAAGAGGTAGGATGGAGAAACTTGAAAGCTCGAACGGGAATTGCGATAGGGGCGAGAGTGGGAATAAGGAGATGGAAAGGCTGAGAAACATAGAACAAAGAATAGAGAGGAAAGAGAGGGAAGAAAGACAATTAAACATAGTGATAAAGGGTATAAGATTAGAAGGGAAAAAGCTGAAGAAGGGGTAACGAAGTACTAAAAAGTATTGATGCTGAGGGAGAGATAGAGGAAATGCGAAATATAGGTAGGGTAGTGAGAAGAGGGGAGACAATAATACTAGTGAAACTAAAGAAATGGGAACATAAGAGGGAGGTGATTACAAAGAAGAGCTAATTATATGATAGTCCGGAGAGAATAGAGGATAATTTGAAGTGGGTAGAAAGGAAGATGCAGTATAAATTAAGGAAAAGAACGGAAGAGGAAAGAAAAAAGGGAAAGAGAACATGGGTTAAGTATGGCAGAATTCAGATAGATGGAGTATGGTGAGATGGGGATGAAGAAAGGGAAGAGATAGTAAGAAATGAGGTGCAGGAAAACTAGAAGAGGAAGGAACGGGAGATAGGAAAATATGAAATAGTAAGAAGGAAAAAAAGATGAGAAACGAAAGTAGGGAAGAATGGAAGATTTGTTACTGGAATATAGCAGCATTGGAGGAAAGGATAAGGAGTTTATGAGAAATTTGACACAATGGGATGTAGTCATAATGATGGAGACGTGGTTAGATGAAAAGGGATGGGAAAGAGTAAGGGGAAGGTTACAAAGTGGTTACAAAGTGGTTACAAATGGCAAGTGCAAAATGCAAAGAGAAAGAATAAAAAGGGCAGGGCAATGGGAGGAATGGTAATGGAAATAAGGAATGAATGTATAACAGGGAAAGATAAAAAAGACAGGAATGAACAAAAAGAAGGAGTAATAGCAGAAGAGCCTATGATGGGAGGAGAGAATTGGAAGGTAGTGGGGATTTATGTGAACGGTGATATGCAGGAAAAAGCAGAGGAGATTAAAGAAATGATTGAAGAAAGTAAAGAAGAGATTAGGATGATAATAGGTGGTGATTTCAATGCGAGAACAGGAGACAGAGAAGGAAGGGAATGGGGAGAAGAGAGAGGAAGAAAATCCAAAGATAAGGTACTAAATGGGGAGGGAAAGGGGGAACGGTAATTGATTATGTGATAGTGGATGATGAGGTAAGAGAGAAGCTTAAGAAACTAGAAGTAGGAGAATATATTGATTCGGATCACTTTCCCTTAATAGTGACATTAGAGGGCCAAAAAAGGAATAGCAATATAAGTAAAAGGGGGCAAATGTAAAAATTGTAGGGAAAGGGGATTGGTCAAGGGAATGAAAGGAACAATTTAGAGATAAAAAAAAGAAATATCAAAATAAGAGAGGGAAATGTAGACGAGGAAATAAAAAAAAAGGATAGGAGAAATAAAAATAGGATTAAAGTGCACAAACAATAATGAAGTTAGTAAAGGGGGGAATAGAAGTGAGTGGGATGAGGACTGCAAAGAGAAAAAAAAAGGAGGTCATAAAGGAATTAAGAAAGTGGAGAAAAGAAAAAACTGATGGGGAAGAATATAGGGGAAAAAAGAAAGAGTATACTGAGTTGTGTTATCAAAAGAAAGAGGAAGAGAATAAAAGGTTTGAGGAAGAGGCGGAGAAGGCTAGTATGGAATAAGAGGTATGAAAGGTAGTAAATAGAGAAACAAAGAAGAAAAAGTGTAAACCAAGAAATTGAAATGATAGAATGGAAGAAATATTTTTTGGATTTGCTAGGAAGAGTAGAGAAAAAAGTTGTAAAGGGAGGAAAATATGGTAGGGAAAGAGACGAGGAAGAGGAAATTTCAAGGGAAAAATATTTAAAGTTTTAGGAATAATGAAGGATGGAAGGGCACCTGGTATAGATGAGATTCCAAATGAAGTATGGAAATATGGAGGGGAGGAACTAGAGAAATGGGCAAGGATAATGTGTAATAGAGTATGGAGAAGAGAGGGGTGGCCATAGTTATGGAAAGAAGGAGTAGTTATACCAATAGTAAAGAAAGGCGAGGAAGAGGAGGTTAAAAATTATAGGGGGTGACGTTGATGCCAACACTGTATAATGTATATATCACTATTTTGTCGGAGAGATTGAAGATAGAAGTTGAAAAAAGAAGATCAAGTCACAGAATCAGACAGGGTTTAGAAAAGGAATGGGGGTAACGGACAACATATATGTTCTCAACAATCTAGTAAATAAGAGAATTAAGAGGGAAAAAGGGGCAATGATAGCAATATTCGTGGACTTAAGGCAGCGTTTGACTCATTATATCGAGGAGAAATAGAAAAAGTTATAATAAAAAAGGGGATAAGAGAGGGATTAATAAAGAGAGTATCAGAAATTTTTAGGGAGACAAGAAGCAGGGTAAAGGTAGGAAAGCAAGTAGGAGATAGTTTCTGGTTGGTGAGAGGTATTAAACAAAGGTGTCCTCTGAGCCCACTTTTATTTAATTTATTAATATCAGACTTGGAAGAAGAAATGAGGAGAAAGGGTTGGGGAGGAGTTAGGATAGGGAAGGAAAAGATATATACACTGGCATACGCAGATGACATAGTGTTCATGGCAGAGGATGAAGAAGGGATGGCGGGATTAATTACAGGATTAGAGAAATACTTAGATGGGAAAAAGCTGAATGTAAATGTAGAAAAGACAAAGATAATGAGGTTTAGAAAAGGAGGGGGAAGGAAGAAAGAATGGACAGGAAGATGGAAAGGAATAAAATTAGAAGAAGTCAAAGAGTATAAATATTTGGGATATCTCGCAGACGAATGGAGATCATACAGCTCATGTAAGAGAAAGTATAAGAAAAAGCAGCAGGGGTAATGAAACAGATATTGGGAATAGGAAAAAGAAGGTTAAAAGAAATTGGAGAAGGAGAATGTGGTTATTTGCTGAGCTGGTATGGCCGGTATTAGGTTACGGAGCAGAGATATGGGGATGGAAAGAAAGGAAAGATATTGAGAGTTTACAAGAAAGGTATATAAGGTGGACACTAGGGGCAGACTGGAGGACG
>NC_046663.1:144753738-144761420 GCF_010883055.1 Belonocnema kinseyi
GGCGAGAAAGTATTTGATGGAGGTAAAAGAGAGGAGAGGGAGGGCGATCGAATTAACGAGGTGGGAAGAAGAAAGGAGGGAGTTAGAGTTACTATCACTGTTAGGGGGATAGAGAAATAGAATACGGGACTGGAGTAAACTATGAAGAATTAGAAAAAAGGGAGAGAGAAAGACAATTGATAGAAAGATGGGGGGCGATTAGAGGAATCAAAATACAATAAATGGTATAAGATGATAAAAAAGGAAGGGGTGCCAAAGTATTTAGAAAAGGGATGGGGAGAGAGAAGGTGGACCAGAATAGCAAGGTTTAGACTGGGAAACGAGGTAAGGGAGGGGATGTACTGGGAAAAAGAAGAGAACAAAATGTGTAGAATATGTGAATGGGAGAAGGAAACATGGGAGCATGTATGGGAAGGATGTTGGAGAGGAATGGAAGATAAAGGAAGCTGGAAAGAAAATTTGGTTAAGATTCTAGCGGAATATGGATTAGGAGAAGAATGGATGAAGGAGTTGGAGGGTGCTAGAGAAGCGTAAGTCCTAAAGTGTCCTAAATTGCGCTATCGCAGGAAATAGAAATAAGGAACTAGATATAAGACTTTATGTAAATAGTAGTGAATAATTGTTTATATAGAAAGGATAAGACTGTAAAAAAATATAGATTTAAACGGAAAGATAGTAAGGAATGGAAGTCATGTAAACCCTTAGGGGACACATTATGAATAAAGAAGAAGATACAACATGATGAATTATAAAGTAATTATATTCATATAATAAATAATAATATATTAATATATAATGTAACATACCTCACTGTGTTTTACGGTTTATAAATGCTAATGCTTAGAACAAAATATAATTCAAAATTTTGATATTGCAAATACTCACATTTATAACTGTTAATTATTTCATTATTAAGGAAAGATAATTAACAACTATTAATGATATGCCTGTAAACATTTAATTATATTTTTAAAATTACATGTGCATAATATAGTTTTATTTTCTCACAACACGGAATACAGCATTTCAAATTTGGCGCCAAATGAAACACCACCACGTCACGGCCGTTGGGCGTACTGGATTAATGCACGAACAACGAGACCAAAGATTTGGCAAGAACTGTCGAGTCGACAGCACAACTGTCAAAAATCGCGAATGCTGTTTGAATGCGTTTATGAATTTTACCGTGTTGGTTGATTAAAATAAATGAATAAATAAATTAATTTATTAATAATACATAATTTAGGGCAGATTTCACCAACTCTGATTAAATAGTTAATCGTTGATTAACCTTATTTAATCAATACTTTGCGTTCCACTCTTCTTTTAATCGTGCTTAGGGAAATATAATCACGGGTTAACTTAACCGCCCAATAATGGCTGTTTATGGAGTTTAATTAGTGATTAAAGTAACATAACCCCGAAACTGAAGTGCAAGTGGTGTGAGTTCAGTATACAGAAAGGAAATATGGCTCTGTTTTACAATAATATTTTATCCTCTTCTGATGATGAAATGTTTAACCACGTTCAGAGACCTCTGGTTAGCTAATTATATACTTTTTTCGTAATAAAGTCTAGTTTCTAGGTCTTTCTGTAGTAACGGCAATTCTGATTGGTTAGAACGAAATTCTCCATGAACACTCAGCGCCATATTAGCATATGATAAGATTCCCAAAGTTTGAGGTTACGAGTGTTTTCAGTGGCAAGTGTAATAGAAGAGAAGTGCAATTGCTTCTGAATATTCGTGGCCTTCTCTGAACGTGGTTAAGCATTCCATCATCATCAGATGAGGATAAAATATCATTGTAAAACAGAGCCATATTTCGTTCCTATATACTACACTCACTGCACTTGCATCATGATTTAAAAAATGGTGGAACGCAAAGTATTGATTAAATATGGTTAATCAATGATTAAAGATTTAATCAGAGCTGGTGAAATCGGCCCTTAATGTAATAAATAAATGCATTTTTTTTTAATTCACTGTGTATGACAAAATTTAATGTGAGTACCACAACATTTAGATTAACTGTTTATTATGTGTTATATTATAGAATAACTGGCACCAGCCCTTATTTCATGGAAAATTTTTGTTTTCCAAAATCAAAGTTTGCTGGGAAAAAGAGTATCTATACAAAAAATATAAATCTTTTTTAATAAATGAAACATATTTTTAGGTGAATTATTGGTTAAATTATAGAATAGCTGGTACCTGCCTTTATACCCCCCTTCAACAAAAGAGTTCAATTTTCAAGCGAAAAGGATAATTTTGCCACAGAAGTTACTTTTTAACCAAATATTTGTATTTTCAACCTAAATAGTTAATTTTTTAATCAAATATATGAATTCTTTACCAAATAGGGGAGAGTTTGGATAAATATCAATTTTCGAAACACACACTGCACGCTATGTGCACGTTAAAGTTGAACTGAATGTGGCATAATCACGGACGTTCCTTTCGGATGCCGAGAGTCATCTGTAGTCCCAATTTCAGCACTACGACTGTCACCGCTCGGAAGATAATGCCACCCTGAAATTATTTGTGTGTAGTGTTTAAAGTAACAAAAAAGTATCCGATTAAAAAAGTAATGTTGAATATTCCTGCTAAAGGCGGGAATACTTTTTTTAATCCAAAAAAAATTACTTTTTCGATTCGGTCAGATTAAAATTGATTTTTAAAAAGTTACAAATTCTGTTACCTGAACGTTATTTAATTTAAATATGAGTAGGAGGACATAATTGCATTTTGTTTACACACAATTTTCGTGTTAGATAATACATAGCAGTTTGAAAATCACAAAAATGGCAGAATTAATGAAAATTATAAGTATAAATGAAATTAGTTTTTGAAATATAAAATGATTATTATGTGTGATCTAGCCAAATCCAAAAATTAAAATTTTCCTTCATTAAAAACTAATTCCTTTACTGGGAAGGAATTTTTTTATGATACTTTCATAATACATCTTTACAATAAAAGATGAATTTTTAATTCAAAAGGAAGAATTAAAAGAAGATTGAATTTTTTACCATAAAAGATAAAGTTTCAATCCAAAAGGTCAAATTTAAAATGCCTGAATTTAAAAAAAAAATGATTAATGTTACAAAATAGATTAATTTTCAACAAAATATTTAATCTTTGGACAAACTATTAAAAGTTTTTACTAAATAGCTCAATTTCAACCTAGAAAGATGAATTTTCGAACAAGAAGGTTAAGTTTCTACCAAAAGACGAATTTTCAATGAAAATGTGGTTGAAGTTCTGAACGTTCAAATGAACGAAATTTTTTACTGATGACTTTACACATCAGGAAAAGTGCTAAAATGTTTTTTAATTTATGTATGAAATAATTTACTATTAAAAAAGAATTATAATGCAAGATTTAAATTGGAGTTGGAACAATATTTTACATACATTCAGTTAAATTTTCGACCAAATAATATGACTTTAACAAAACAGTTTTAAATTTGCAACCTACACAGATACATTTTTCCATCAATTTGTGGCATTTTCAAGTGAAAAGATGATATTTTTATATTGTATATTATATTTTTTTTATTTAACTAAAAAAGATAAATTTGAAACGAAAAAAAGGTGAAATTGTTAGTTTAAAAAATTAATTTTTAAAAACAAAAAAGACATTTTTAACCAGTTTAATTCAACCAAAGAGCCGAATCTTAAAATTAATGGTTTCTTTTTTAATTTGTATTAGATTTTCAAAATTAAAAAAGTGAAAACTATGTTTACGATCCCAATGAATGTGATTTAATAATTAAAATTTTCAAAAATTTGTTTTTGCAAATTTAAATACACAAAAATTGAATTTACATTGAGGGGGGGGGGGGGATCTCGAGAGCTATCTATTTTATTCTAACGAAACAAAATTTACAATTACCGATGAAATTAAACACAAAAATGGATTTCTTGAACTCGCAAATTGTGTAATTATTTGTCAATTTTAAAAAGCATACAAAAATGGTCAGTTTAGGAAATTTCATTGTTATAATCATTAATTTATAAATATATTCGTTATTCGATCTAAGCTGGAAAAACCGCTTGCAGGATTTATCTTGGGGTTGCATGAATTCGATTTTTGTAGATTTTATTCCAGATATAATTGTGTATTTCACAGTGTAATCGAAATAGCAAATTTCATTGTTTCAGATTGACCGACTGTCATTAAATTGGAATAGTGAAACATGACTATAAAATAGGTTAAATTCACTATTCCTGATTCAGAAAGTACCATTTTCGAAATTAGTATAAACGATTACCAAAGTTGCATGAAATTTTCCAAAAATTAACCTCTTTTCATGTATCCAGAACTAATATGACTTTTTAAAAATTATCGTATTTTTTATTGATTATTAGACTAAATGTAATTTAAAATTAAATTATCATACGACTTACAATATCAATATGATATTTTTGAATATTAAAAACATAACTATATCATTAATCACTTTAATATTAATAATTATAATGCATTAAAATTTATATTGTTATTGTTATTCATATCGTGATTCCACGTAACGAAAACGGCAATAACTACTGCACGTTATTTCAAAATCTCGAATTTCGACAAAACTGCATATTCTATTTTAAACTTCAGGTAAGTGGTTCTCATTCGTGATTACTTAGAAAAAGATGGCCCACTTTTGCTCTGAAAAAATTATGTTGCGTTTTTGCTCTTACCGATTAGCTATTTCCTTTTTACTCTCAAACATTTTATATCCCTTTTTTGTCCTGAAAAAATTTGTATTTTCTCTACGTACATACTTTTCGTCGGCTGCTTTTTTACTCTGACGTGCTCAATTCATTTTCGACGAATTACTTGAATTGTCTACCAATTGTCTACCAAAATCATCAGGAATGAGAAAGAATGCTGCTAAAATATTAAATCGAAAAGTACGGGAAAGCGATGATTTGAAAAAAAACGGAAAATGAAAAGCGTAGAAAATCCCTGAAAAATAAAAGAGAGAAGCAGAGAACGAAAAGCGTAAGAAACACCTGAAAACGAAAAGAAAAAACCAAGAATTTACGGCAATGAAGCATAAAAACACATGGAACTCCTAAAAATTAGGAGAGAAATATGGATCATAAATGTATCGGCTTATCCGATACAACCACATGCCACCCAGGTATCGGTCAGAAGACTGTTCCTCAACAAATTAGTAGGCCGTTGCAGTCGTTAGGCATTTAAGATCGAAGATCCACTTAGCACGGGCTATGGGCTACCACACCACGATTTTGGCCCACCTACACTGTAGGCTTTGTTAAGATGTGTTTTACTCATTTATCTCAATTACTCAAATTATCGTTTAAAGTTGCTTGAAAATATTTACTTTAAAAAAAAATTATGTATAAAGTTTTAATTTGTAATCATAATGTGAAGAAAAATGTTAATTTTTAACCAAATAGTTACATTTTATATTAAAATACTTCATTTTTTTACCACAAAAAACGCATTTTAAACAAAATTAATCAATTTGCGAAAAAGAATTGAATTTTCAACAAAAATTATGAATCTGAAATCAAACAACTGACTTCTTAGCAGTGTAATTTAACTTTAAACCAAGTACTTAAATTTTTAACTAGAGAAATATAAATTTTCAACCATTTTTTCAATCAACCCATTGAAATTTCTATAAAAATAGTTGTGTTTTAAACAGAGTTTGTTTCACTTACTGTTTTACTTACAGTAATATTGTATTAAAAAAAAATTCCAGATATATGTATTCCCAAATGAAAGAGCCTAGGAGAAAGTCACTAGGTCATTTTCGAAATTTTAACTTCGAGAATAACGCATATAAATTTAGCAAATTCCACTATAGCAAATGGCATATACTTCTTTTTAACATGAAATTTACCCACTTCTTTTTAATTTCGTCCCTAGTAGAAAAATATTCTGGCGTTGGCCAGTCGCAGTCTAGACCGTCTAGACTCTTATCCGGCACAGATACGATATCTAGCCTGGGGCTGGCCAGACATGTAAAACTTTTTCAAAGTGTGTGTCTAGACAATTTAGGCAGTCGCTATTCAGCCGTTGGTTCCAGTACTGGTTTGTAACGCTCTACAGTACTGCTATACTCTAAAGATATAACAAAAAAGGTATTAAAAAAAGCAAGTAATAATTGCTTGCTAATATTTTTTCTATAAATATTCATTGGTTCTGCTTAGAATGAATACATATATTACATTTTTACAGATTATGTTACAAATAAAATTTCTAATGCTATGGGGTTTCGAACCTACATCTATACCTGATTCTATCGCGTAACAGCCGGGAACCTTAATCATTACTCTATACGACCAGATTTGAAAGTCAATGAAAAAACCACCATCATAACTTACAACTCAAAAAAATTTTGAAAACCATTTATCATCTCTTTTTCTTCATTAATTTTGTATCATTATGCAACATCATATATATTTTAAATACATTAACTGTTAACGGAAATATAAATAAAATCAATTTTAAATAAATAATTATAATTATAATAAATAATTGATTAAAATTTTTCAAGTTTGTAGCATGAGTGCTAAAATTTTCCTACAAAAAATTTCTTTTATATATTTTTGTGTAAACAATATTTTTTCAACAATTTTTCTCTAAGCAATTTTCATTCCAAATTTTTTTTTGAACATTTTTTTGCCAATTTCGACTAATTTTTCTTCGTGTAACTGATTTTTATTAATGTTTTTAGTAATGTTTAATTTCTTATTTTGTATGATTTTGCACACCTTGACAGTTTAAAAAAAATTCTGAACAAAATTTGGCTGATTAAGGCTTAGAAATTGTTATGGTATGAATAGCGGACCAGACCCAGAACTGGGCCAGACTAGAGTGTCAAGACAAAAAGTAAAAAAAATTATTTTTAATAGTGGTAATTTCTTCTTTTGTATAATTTTAGGCACTGACAAGTCTTTCGAAGAAGATTACCAAAATTCAGCTAATCGACACTTAGAAATTTTTATGTTATGGATTGCTGACCAGTCCCAGATCTGGGCCAGACTACACTGTCAAGACAATGAGAAAAGAAATTATTTTAATTGTGTTAATATCTTATTTTGTATAATTTGGGACACCCTGACAGTTTTTAAAAAATCGTGAAAAAATTGGGCTAACTGATACTGAGAAAAGTTTACGATATGAATTGCGAACCAGTCTAGGATCTGGACCGGAGTAGACTGCCAAGACAATCAGAAATAAAATGATTTTTTATAATGTTCATTTCTTATTTTTCATAATTACAGATACCAGTAGATAGGCTGAGCTTGGTCTGGCTAATAGATTCCCTTACCGACATTACCGACCGTAAAAATTAAATCTTTATGCTGATAGTAATAAAGAAAACGTCAGACATACGATTGAAAGACTTTGTTTTTTATAAAAACTGGATTGTTTAGACATTCCATAAATATGCGTCACTCCTCTGCAATCGCACCTCTTTGACAGTTTGTAATAAAAAATTCATTGAAATTTATCTATTTAATTTGTTTAAACTATACTGAAGGATATTTTTATTTTAGAAATTGAAAGTACATTATTTAGCCTTTGGGCTCTTTCCTTTTTTTATCAACTTTCTCAAATCCAGAATCTTATTAAAGTTTTCCTTAAGCAAGGGAAATCAACAGAAAGCACGTTTTTGTCATAAAGTGAAATTACTTTAGTGTACCA
>NC_046663.1:144761520-144770581 GCF_010883055.1 Belonocnema kinseyi
TTCCAAAATGTTTATGAATTCAAAATACGAAGTGGCAACAGGGTAAAACAGGCACTACTCCTGAAAAGGGCCTGGGGTAGAAGGGGCTAGAGGGCTAGTACTTTGAGAGACGCGCTCGATACAAGACGAATTCGTCACTATTTTGTCATCGTGATATGGAACCTTCAGTTTTCTTTTGTAACACCGATTTTTGAAAACTTGATACATTTTTTTATCCTTATGTTTTTATAGTGTGTGAAATAAATGCAATTATAGCAACACGGGACTTATTTATTTTGCATGCGTTTTAATCCTTGAACAGAACTTAATACAGTTTGATAGAAGTAATTGTTATTAACTTTTAACAAACAAAACAGATTTTTACCAACAGTAGGCTTACATTATATTTTTTTACCGCATTTTTTTGTGAAAGCGCAAGACATACGTTTTGATGGTTTTTATTTTTATAAACAAAAGGATGTCTTAGACATTTCATAACTATGCGTCACTCAGTTTTGCCCATTTCTTTGATATAATTAATGTGACTCTTCCTTTGATGTATGCCGCCAAACGGTTTAATAATAATCATAATCATCATCAGCTATATCCTCAGTTTCCATTTTTAGAAAATAGAGAACTCCTGTGTCTCCAATAAATAATGCTGCCCTCACTTGATTTATTTGTTAGATGATGTGGTCGGACACATCATCCTTTTTTGTGGCCAAAAAGCCAAATAGTTTCATTGCAGCTGCAACCATGCAAAACGCCCTCACATCATGCACTAAATTTTCTAAAATCCACTGGTCTGGAACACAAGCGTCTTGTAGAAGAAAAGAATATGCAATATTGTCAGCCAGCATGCTTCCTTTTGCGGTTGATATGTCATCGCTGGGCACAATATGGAGGACTCTAAACCAATATTGACCACCATCCGTGATTAATTCAGTTGAAATTCCCGCAAATCGCACAAGCACTTCATCGTTGATTTCGAACTCCCCCGATGTTAGTTTCTCCTCCTTTATTGCAATAACGGTAAAAAGTACGGCCATTGTCAGATCACTGCCTGCTAGGTACAGCCAATCAGTTGGAAATTTTATGTCAGTAAAATGGTCGTGTAGTCAGTCATGTTTCTGAAACATATAGAAAAAAATGTCTTATTAGTTATTTTAAAGAAGAATCAAATTTTTTTAAATTCGAAAATTTTTAACATTTTCAAATTTGAAAAAATTAAAATACTTTCAAGTAAATTTGTTAATTTGAAAGTAATTTTTTCAGTTTCCTTAAAAGGTGTACTTATCCTTACATTATTTTTAAAATCTTCAATGAAAAATGTTGATCTATTGATGGTGAATTCTTTTTCTGGCTTGAGTCCGATGATGAGCACTGTGAACTTCTTAGATGAGAAATGAAACTATTTCTAGTTTGATGGGGTCCTTTATATTTTTAATTTTGTTCATTTAAAGAGGATAGTAAAGAATTCATCGATTGTGTAACAAAGAAAGAGAATTACTGACAACGAACTTGGTCGTTTGGATCTGATGAATGTTGAGTGAAATATGATGCCTATGCCGGCCCATGCCTCTCTTGAAGTCGATGAGAGAACGGTTTAAAGAATATTCTAAATTTGCAGAGTTTACAATTTCAGAACCCTTTAGAAATTATTATTTAAATTATTTAAAAAATTCTTTTAGTTTATAGTTTTTTGTAACCCCAAAGAAAAGTATTAGTACTATTTGGAAGAATCATCCTTTTAGAATCCTGCCAACTAAGAGCTCGTTTCTTCTGTCTTATAGTATAATCTTCATGTTTTCTACTTCGAATTAAATGCTGTGTTTTGACTAAATTTTTAACAAGAAAGAGTGACGTCTGAAAGTCATTAAATGTAATTGCTCTTAATGTAGAAGCATTTATACCCTTAGCCTTTTTTATCTTTCTTATCACCCATCACTTTAAATGCATATAGTTTTGAACGCAGCTCGATAAATTCTGTCATTATTTTACCATTATTTTCATCTTTCATTAGACCTAATTTTTTCTTATTTGCTAATATGATTCCATAAATATTATTTTCAGGATAATCTGAGGTATCAAATAGTTTTGAATCTCGTTTCATAAACTTACAGAAATTTTGTACTGTTAAATGGTAAATTAAACTATCTGTATCACTGTATATGAATTTAGCTTGTTCGTTAAAAATTTTTTTTATATAACCATAATGAAAATTGTAAATTTACAATTTGGAAATATCTATAATGGTAAACCCTACATAAATGGGCTTTTTAAAATTAACTTGAAGTCGATCAAGTTCTATTATAACCAAATAATGAATTACGTAATTTCTTCTAGGCACTAAATGAGTTAGTAACTTTGTTATTTTACAATCTGGAAGGGGGGGGGGGGTATTAACTGCTCAGGGCATAAGGGTAGGTCCTTATGAAGATCATGAAGTTCAATTGGGTAATCCAAGTCGACCTCAAGTATACAACCTATGGGTGAATTATCAGATATTTCAAATACGTCAAATCCTTCAACATCAGTTAACCATTTAAAATGAGAACATGGTAAAAATTCAATCATTGCAGCACCATATAAATTATTAACATCAAAATACATTAAATATGATTGTTTAATTCTTTCATCAAAATCCGCCTGCATAAACCTATTGTTTGCTTTCGCATATCTATTAGAACATTGTGATACACCACCTCGAATACCGTTTAAAATAAATAGTATCATCTCAATATCTCAATAAATCTCAATAATAATAATAATAACTCAAGTTTAACATCTGTTAATTTTAACATTGCATCGAAGGCTAGACCTTTTCTAATTAAAAGTTTTAATTCATCATCGCTTTCACAATTTTGTCTCGTGATTGTTTCCTTATCATTTCCTAAATAAGACGCTAATTTATCTAGGCTACTCGGCATAAATCTAAAAGAATCAATAAATCTAAGACAAACATTTGTTCCATCTACAAATTTCGTAAAAGATATATATTTTTCTTTGTTTATTGGTAAAAGTTTACTAGCGCCATCAAAAGTAGTGGCTAAATCTTTGATAAAAAAATGTGCGTCATAGCCTGATAAATTGTGAAATACTACTGGCATTACGTGCGTAATCTTATAATTTAAATTACACCCTCGATGGGCTGCACCCCTAAAAACTCCTGAAAAGTGATTATGATCGCGATGTTTTATATCATCCTCGTTGAAAAGTTTTTCGCAAATATGACATATTTTGGCTATTATAAATTCTAGTTCTTGCTCTAATGTTAGAGGTTTCATAGGTAAAATATTTTTTATAACGGAATCTATGAAATTAGATATTTCATGCAATTTTTTCATGAACCATGCAATACAGTCTTTTTCTCTGTAACTTTCACAATTAGAAAGAAACTCATCATAATCACATTTTAAATAGAACGCAACACTGTGGGAAGTATGTTTTAAATATGCTTGAGTATTAAAATTTGAATTATCATTGAATGGCTTTAATAAACTTTCAGTATCAGCAAAAATTACAAAAGGAACTTTATCTTTAAATCTAATATTTTTAAATTATAAATGTTTTCATTTTTTCGGTGTAAAATCACTCTGCATTTATTTAAATTCATACAGTCAATTTTATGCTTTTCCAATGATTTTTTATACCTGAAATGACATAGACACCGGTCACAAAGAAACATTCGATTAGACACTTTTGAAAATTATGATTTTACTAGAACGTGATAAGTTACGAATAAATGAAAAGTGAAAAACACTATGAGAATTTTTATCTTTTTCTAGATTTGGATTATCATCATAATCATCATCATCATCATAAATATCTTCATTTTTTTCAGTCAAAAGCAGATGAATCATATTTCAAATTTGTTTGACTGAAACGGGGATAAGAGCGTATTAGAGTTGGATTTTTTTTTCGTTGGATACAGCGCTGTAGAAACTGCCCAAAGAAAGCAGTATGGATCATAATTTATAATATTTACAATTGCTTTCTTATTTCTAATAAAATCTGGGAAAGGAATAAAAGTTGATAGGCCTGCATGAAATGGTGCATATTTATTAATATTTATAAGCAAGTTTATAATTTCCTGCAATCTGCAGTTTGATTTTTGTTTTAGAAATTTTTCAACTTTTACTAAGAGCTAAGCCGTCACTTTATCATTAAACCATTCTGTAAGATCTATTGAAGGTAAAATAATTTCATTTTCTGTATTAAAAAATTTGATTTCCTCAATTATACCCCCGTTTTCTAAGGCGGTAAATTTAGCAGCAAGAACGACATTCACTTTTAAATTATCATCCTTTTTTAAATTATTTTTAACTTGATGAATAACTAATGACTTTGCATCTTCGAAAAAATCATTTAAATCTTTGTGCATTAAATTTACAGCTGATCCGGTTCTTATTCTATTTTCGAAAGTTGATTCAAAATTTGATATTATTTTATTCTTTTCACCCACTGATAAAGTATCCTTCTTTATTTTTAAAATTTTATTCGGAAGGCGTATATTTGATTCCCACAATTTAGACCACTTTTCAATTTCGATATTTATTTCAACGTTCGACTTACCTTTTGCTATTTCCTCATATGATTTCTCCATAATGCGAATGATTTTTTTGCAATCCACTGAATTCATTTTGTCCATAAAATTGCTTTAAAATCAGTATAGTATGTATAGATTAAATAATCTCAAAAAATATATAAATTTTCAAATACTAATTTTTAAAATCCGGAAAAGTTGTAAATAACCACGAAAAGTATGAAAAAATCACTATAATATGTGAATATTGTCCACCTCGATTACTCGTTTGTGAATGAACTTCGTAACAATTCACTGTGCCTTTTATAGATAATGTTAACGCATATTAAACGTTTTAAACATTTATATGTGGTATGTAGTTCACATATTTGTTCCCATGGAACCTTAACAGTGATCTAATTTTTCATATTGGAATTAATATTAAATTTGATTATAAATTATGACACTTCTTGATAATATCAAAGACCATTTGACGTGTGTCTTACGTTACACTGACAAATTGTTTAGAAAAAATATATCAGGTTCCTCTCGGTAAAAGTCACAGGGGATGAATTCCAATAAATTTGTTATCACCAAATATCAATGTGCTGATTAGAGAGGAGTGATATATAGTTGTGCAAGGTCTAAACAATCCAGTTGTTTATAAATTCAAAACCATCTAAATGTATTTCTTACGTTCTCCCAACAAAATTCTTTAGAAAAAAATATGATGTAAGCTTCCTGTCGGTAAAAATCAAATGGATAAATGACAATGAATTTGTTACTGCAAACTGTTAAAGAGGGACGATTGCAGAAGAGTGACGCATGTTTATGGAATGTCTAAACAATCCATTGGTTTTTATAAAAAAAAAGTCTGCCAATAGTATGTCTGACGTTTTCTTCACTACTATCAGCATAAAGATTTAATTTTTACGCGGTCGTTAATATCGGTAAGGGAATCTATTAGCCAGACCAAGCTCAGCCTATCTATTAATACCCTGACAGTTTTTCGAAAAGGGTTACGAAATTTGACTGATTGACACTTAGAAATTTTTTTGGTATGGATTGCGGACCAGTCCTATTTCTGGACCAGACAAGACTGGCAACACAGAGAAAAATGGGAAGTCTGCTTGGCCATATAAATGTGCAGACAGATCATATTGCAGGGTCGACTATAGGACAGCTCTTGAATATGGCTAAGGCAACTATCTCTAGAAGATAAAAACGAGAGGTCCAAATCAACAATCCCAGAAAGACAACTCGATTGTCTCAGACCGTCGTCTCCGTCATTTCAAGCTGGCTGACCCGATCATTGTAAAGGGCCGGTTTGGAAATCTCAGATGGTTGATCTGATTTTCTCGGACATTTCACTCCATCAACTGGATGTAGGATCACTAGTGCATTGACCCTGCCCCTGCTATCTGTCTTCGCATGAATCACAGCAGTTGATGTCAGAACTAAAAAATAATGATTTATTTTCAAATTAATGAGTACAATTCAACTTTATCCTAAATCGACTTATGCTATAATTAACAGTGAATACTTCAATAATTATAATCTATTTCAAACTTACATTAACCTCAAAAAGATTTTAATTAAATGTCTTGAATCTCACATTACTAATAGAAAACATTAACGTTACAATTACTTACTTAAAACAGGTACTTACAAAATAAGATATTTCCAATGAATCCTCACTAAAAACACTGCACTTTACACTTAAATAGTTGGTAAAAACCTTCTTTTTTTAACTGATATCACTATGCTGTCTACGATTTCTTTATGCTAATTGGAGCCAATTAGCGATACCATTTAAATTTTCACGCGCATGATTGACGCGCAAAAATCAAGCAATGGACCATACGCAATTGCTTATCTAATCCTTCTTGGAAGAAAGTAAGAAAGAAAAACTGATTTTGAAAAGTGTTAATTTCTTATTTTTTATAATTTTTTATATCCTGGCAATTTTTTAAAAATGGTTAGAAAAACTTTAGCTGATTGACACTTAGAAATTGTTATGTTATGGGCTGCGGACCTTTCCCAGATCTGAGCCAGACTGGACTTTTTGGTCATGAAATCTCATAAAAGGTTCGCCAATAAGTAATTCGATGCGCTTCTATAAAGCCTACAAAGCTAATATAAAATTTGCATACTATCGCAAAAATTGAACAAATGTACACATACGTAATAGAACTTTTTGTTTCGTGGGGGGGGGGGTTCAAATTATATATAAATAGGTAAGAAAGGTACTTCTAAAAATTTACGTAACTAAGATCCTCCCTCTATGTCGAATAAAAACTGCTAAAAGAACAATTTTTCGATAAAGTGTACCTTAGCGACCTCTACGCTTTTTACGCAATTAAAAAGATCTCAAAGAAGACTTCCTGCACATAAGGAAGAAATTTACGCTTTAGCGTTTTGGTACAAAAAAAATCGGAATTTTGATGACCAGCTCAAATTATTTTTGTTACAGGCGAACATAATAATAATCGATAGACACATCCAATATTTTCAAATATTAACATTATTAATGGAATGAGTTTATTCTTGGTTATAATTTTGGCGAGTACGACTTTCTCACATGAAGTTTATATTGTATATTATTAAATTTGTTTTTAAAATATTATATCCATTTTAATATATAAACACTAATCTATATATACCCAAACTAAAGAAAAAATCATCAGGAATGAGAAAGAATGCTGCTAAAATATTAAATCAAAAAGTACGGGAAAACGATGATTTGAAAAAAAAACGGAAAATGAAAAGCGTAGAAAATCCCTAAAAAATAAAAGAGAGAAGCAGAGAACGAAAAGCGTAAGAAACACCTGAAAACGAAAAAAAAAACCAAGAATTTACGGCAATGAAGCATAAAAAACACATGGAACTCCTAAAAATTAGGAGAGAAAATGCAAAATTTACAACAGAGGAAAATCAAAAGCGAAAGAAACTCCTGAAATTGAGAAGAGAAAATCTGGAATTTACAGCACTGGAGAAGGAGAAGCATAAGGAACTCTTACCAATTAAGAGAGAAAATCCGGAATTTACAGCAGAGGAAAATAAAAGGCGAAAGGAGCTCCTGAAATTGAAATGAGAAAATCTGGAATTTACTGCAGAGGAAAATAAAACGCGAAAAGATCTCATGAAATTGAAAAGAGAAAATCCGAAATTTGCAGCAGAGGAAAATAAAAGGCAAAAGGAACTCCTGAAATTGAAAAGAGAAAATCCGGAAATTACAGCACTGAAGAATGAGAAGCATAAGGAACTCTTAAAAATAAAGAGAAAAAATCCGGAATTTACAGCAGAGGAAAATAAAAGGCGAAAGGAATTCCTGAAATCGAAAAGAGAAAATTCAAAATTTAGAGCAATGGAAAATAAAAGGCTTAAGATACACCTACAAAAGCATCAAGAAAGTGCAGAATTTAGAGAATTTGAAAAAATAATGTAGAGAACATCCCTAAGAATAAAGAAGAAAGACCTAATATTGAGAAGTGAAGAAAAGCTCAAACAAAACGAATTTATAGGAAAAAACGAAAAAAATCCAGATTTCAAAAAAATGGAAAATAAGCAGCAAAGAGAAGCAAAAAAAGCTGAAAAGAAAAAATTCAGTAGTCAACGAAACGGAAAAAGTGAAGGACAAACATTCAAAACGCGAAATGATACTGCATGATTTATTTCGTTTTACAGAAAATGATATAAAAACTTTGCGAGATAAAAAAGATAAACCAACTGTTACTAAATTAAATTTTATTAGGAAGCGTAAGGATACACTGAGAAACGTATGTGCTTGTTGCGAAAGACTGTGGTTTAAAAATTCAGTAGTAAGTTTAACAAGTGCGAAGCGTAATTCAAAGTTATCCGAGGAAGATTTCAATGCAAGGATAGTTAATGAAAAAACTTCTTCAAAGATTTGTACTGCGTGTGCTAGAAACATTAAAAATGGAAATATACCGGAATTAGCAACTAGTAACGGCCTCAAATTTTCTACTGTACCCGACTAACATAGAGCTTTTTATAGTATCTCCTTTAGAGAAATTTGCTCAAATGAGAGCTTTGAAACCACATTGTTTAAACCCACAATTGTCATTAAAAGCATGCATTGTTCATATTTCTGTTGAAATAAATGAAATGGTTGAGGTACTCCCGAGACCATTTAATTAAATGGAGATAGTTTAAATAATATTAAAATGGCACATTTTGCACAAATCGGAGTACATGAATGAAGTCGTAGGACCAGCTTTAATTTGCGAAGCTTTAAATTATTTGCTACAGACACCTTCGTATAAAAAATGTAATGTAATTTAACAGCAGAAATAGCACGATCTAAGGATTTTGTTGACGATGCAATAAAATATGACGTAGGATACAAAGTGTTATAACAAATTCGTTTGTCATCAGCATATTTAGAAGAATTAAAATATAGATGTATATATATATATATATATATAATTAAACATTTGTCATAAGGACAATCGCAGGATTTCGCCGGGAGCGGGTGCTAATCTGAAAAATTGCACCCGCTTCCAGCGAAATCGCGGTAAAATTTCAGCCATAACC
>NC_046663.1:144770681-144774643 GCF_010883055.1 Belonocnema kinseyi
CTTTCATATTGATATCGTCAACATCTGGTATATTTAAAAGATATTGAAAATCATCCTCACAATCACGATTATTTTTGATAACATTATTACTTATGTTACTCAACTTATCACTGTCCTCACTAAAATCACTACTAAAACACGGGAATTATTATCTTTATATTCTTGAGAAATTTTGAAAGTTTCCACTTCATTGCATATTGTTTGGTGTATATTATCATTTTCGTGTTTTCTACCAATGTTTAAATTATCAAATTACTGCAAAATTTTGTTACTTGTTATTTTGTTAATTTTGTTAAATTTTAAATCTTTATGATTAAAATTAATGAAAATCGGTTTGTGATCTGAAAAATAGGTTTCATATGTTCCGCAAGAGTAATTTTCTACGTTTGAAAAGATTACATCAATCTCTGTTTTAACGTCTGTAGTAGCAGTGCCGTTTGGTAACATTGATCTTAATTTATATTCGGACATGAATATTTTAAAGGGCAGCGAACGTGTGTCATCATTATTGTCAATATTGAAATCACCATGAACTGCAAGTGGTAAATCATTTTTCGAAAAAAGTTCCAGAGCAGACGTCAAATTTTCTATAAAAATGTTATAAAACATTGACGGGGATTTGTAACCGGCAATTACAACAATATCTTTAAACTGTAAACATACTAAGTCAATTTGACCTTCACTGTGTTCAACGTGTTTCCATATTTCAACTTTGTCCTTTGCAAAAACTATAATTCCTCGCTGAGTAGTGCTTGAACTTTCGGATCGAAAGATTTCCTTAAAATTCGGTATTTCTACTACATCAGCTGATTTAAGTCGCGTTTAAGCAAATATTAATATATCTCCTCTTTGATACCATTGATCGCAAATAATTTTGTTTGAATGTGCTTCAAAAGATCTATCATTTAAGAAAACTATAGTTTTACCTTTAACGTTCATTAAATTGTCATATTACAAATGCAGTCGTTTTTCAGTTCTTATACGTTTCATTTCAATGGTAACTTCATCCTCAACTTTTTTCTCTCTAGGGGGTTTGAAATCACCAATTAGATAAAGACCTTGCAATTCTCTTGTACGGCTGAGTGCTACATACAATATCGACCTTGTAATTCCATTGCAATTTTTTAAATCCAAACATACACGGTCATAAATTTGACCATGGCTCTTATGAATAGTCATAACTTCAGCTGCAACTATTGGGAATTGTTCTCTGATGACTTGGTAACCTAATATTCCCGATATATTTAACGATAATCGCCGCTTTGATATAGGACTCAAATTTTCTTCAATATTATGTTTAAATACATATTCCTTGCAATTACTTCGCACTTTCCAACTAACTTTATCTTGATTAAACTCTATTCATAGTTTTGATACATCGCACGATTCTTTTACTAAAGTAATGTGTTTTAAAATACCGCAAGCACCATTTAATAAGCCATCTTGAACATCGATGTTATTCGTAAACATGTATTTAATACCGACTTTGAAAAATACTTCATACGGTAAAACGACACACTTCGTTGTTTTTTTCATTGTTGGTGATTGTAATATCTTATTTTTCGCTTTTTCTGAAATATCTGTTAATATATGATTCTGAGCTCGTGACGAATATTCTTCTCCTTTTGAATTTGAAATTCTGTTTCTATTATATCTATATACAAGCGCGCTTGCAGCATATAGGCTAATGACATTATCTGGCACTTTTGTTTTTTCTATACATCTTTCTTTGAACAGATTAATATCTTCCTGTCTCATGTTGGCAATCGCTAAATTATTTAGAGCTTCGATTAGTTCAATTTTATTTTTCTGCCTCATGACTTTAGTTAATTCATAAAACTTAAACATATGCCACAAACACTGACCTGCTAATTTACTCGTAGTTGACATTTTTCTGTGATTTTTAAATGCAGCTTCATCCATGACAGGTGCCAGCTGATGGAGATTTCCCACAACTAATACGGACACTCCACCAAAGGGTTAATTTATACGCGTAATGTCATAAAAACCTGGAATTTACGCGACTTAGCATCGTTGACCCGACCATAGATATTCCGTCTATTATAATTAACTTCAAGTTGAACAATTTTGTCCTTTTTGAGCTACCTATGTCAGAATTTATATTTGGCATCGGACGTAAATTTTTAGAAAGTGGCAATTTAAAACCCGAGTGTAAAGTCACTTCACCTATGGAATACGCTGCTTGACCACAAGATGCACTCTATAAAACATGAATTACATCCTCCTGATTGCCACGTACCTTAGAAAAATAAAGATTTACTATTTGATAAATTGTTTTTATCACGGTACTTTTTCCAACGTCTGCAGAACCACTTAAAAAGATGTAAAACGGCGATGCATTTGTCTTTATACAATGCAGAACTTGGGAGGAGTGGTATACCAGTTACAAGTTTTATTGTTTACATCTTCTTTCCCAGCTTGTTTAGAAGGAATTTTATCTTTTACTACTTACTTTCCAGCTTGATTATAGATATCAACTTCTTGATCTTTATCTAGTTTGTTTTTGTTGAAAGTCACAATTTCTTCATCTTCTATGTCTTCATTCTCATTGTGCACATATTCTACAGCTTCATATAAAACATCTTCGCCTATAGCCCAATATTTCATTCTATTATCTTGTTTGAAATTTATGTTTTCATTATAAATATGTTCACAATCTTTTTCTTCAATATCGGTTTCCTCGCAGTTAAAAGGAAAAAACAACATAACTTGTTCCCTGAAATAATTGTCAGGATCTAGCACCCAATTGTATCTTCGAAACCGAATTATCATCGGTTGGTCTCGCAAATCAGCACCAGGTTTTTCTTTATTTTTTGTATTAGGTTTCTCAGAAAAAGCTATGAAATCTGCTAAGCACATGTTACTTTTGGAAGCTGGACGCTTTTCATACTTCGTTATATAATCTTCTTTAAATACATCTATAGAGTCAGCTTTCAATAATTTTAATTCTCTTTCAGTTTTTAACATGCGAACTCCTTCATTTCTCGCAATAGTATTTGTAAAAACTATTTTTCTACTATACTTAGCTACGGTCAAAGAAAGAACATGGTATGCGGCCTCTTGCGCGCACATGAGGTTGCCATTTACAAAAGCATTGCAATATTTTCTAAGCTTTTCCTTAATACTCAAATTACCATTACTTAAATCGTCTAACGTTTGACGTAACAATTTTGCCAAACCGCTATCGACTTTGCTGATATAATTAACGACGTAAGACGCACTACGAATTGTTTGAATGTATTCCTCTTCCGTTAAATCTAACTCATTCAAAATATCCTTAAACTCTACTAATTCTGTTTGCTTTTTGTAGTAGCAGTGCATTCTTTTTCGAATTTTTTGTAAATTCTTTCGCGCGATTTCAATTAATTTATCATTTTTATCTTCTAGAGGATCCAGTATTATTATCCGTGGCCTAACAGAAATCGGAAAGTCAAATCTACTTTTCATTTTATTTTCCCTCTCCTTATTACAAGTATGCGTATGCTTGAGCCGTTGCACAGCCATACACGTATTATCTGTAATTTATTCACAAGTTATGAATCTGTCAATGAATTCAGTGCATTTTTCACGACATTCAGTATGATAGTCTGGAGCATTTTTAAGTCAAAGGCAGCAGAGAGTATAAGGAGAAACCCTCAATTGAAATTCTATTCTATAGATATTATCCAAAAGACGATATTCTTGAAACGGTCCTCCTTCTGATTCTAAGTAACTCAATATAACTTTGAATTTATGGTCAAAATACACAGCACATGCCACAGGATCTGATCTTATTTAATGTGTTTTCGTATGATCGTCTAAATTTGAAGCTTCTTTTAAAGTAAGTATTTTACCATCAATATTTTTCACTAAAATTTTCATCAATTATGGCCACCATCTTTCAGCAGCTGACAAGGCAAAAAAAATGTTGGTTTTCCTTCCTGTCGTATTGTGCCATATAT
>NC_046663.1:144774743-144784916 GCF_010883055.1 Belonocnema kinseyi
ATACATATGCTGCCAGACGCGGATGATATACTGTTGATGGCAGAGGATGACGGAGAGATGATGTGTCTAATTACTAGATTGGAGAAGTACTTAGTTGGAAATAGTTGAATTTAAATAAAGAAAAGTCAAAGATAAGAAGGTTTAGAAAAGGAGGGGAAAGAAAACAAAAATGGTACATTGTTTAATTTTAATTTTAATTATTTAAGATCATCTTCTCCATTTAGACTCTAATTTTATATGTTTTCATTTTATTGGAATTCTAACTTTCGATGTGCGATCAAAGCATGTGGTACCGCGGTTGTAGGAAGAATGTTTGGTTATGCACGGTAGAATAATGAAACTCAGGCTGCCCAAAAAGAAACGAAAAAAGCGTACAGAAAAACTTTTAACATTGCAGGTCTTAGCGATAGAGAAAGAAATAGACGTAAAAATTATTACAGACAAAAAAAAAGATACTGAAACGACTAGTTAAGAAAATTAAAAAATGCGCCGAAATGCTTAAACACCGTGGCGAGTACATGACAAATAGAATGTGCGAATTTATAAAATGTATCGAGATGGGAGAAGTCCAAGATGATTGAAAAAAGCGATTATTATTTATTTTATATTATTATTTCTTATTGTACTTATACAAGCCTTTACAAAAATATATATACGGATGGTAACGCCAGTGTAAGGGTTAATAAGAAATAGAATGACTGTTTTGACATTATGCAAGGTGTAAGTGAAGGACGCGTTATCACTTCATTGCTATTTATATTATTTATGTACAAATGTTCATGAATGGCCCTTTTATACGAAGAAGTTTTGTATCTAGAAACAGTAAGGGTACGTGGATTAACGTTCGCAGATGATACGATTATTATGGTAGAGTAATTTAAAGACTTGCAAAGAATGTTGAACAAACTGAATGCAAGCATGCAGAGCATGGGACTCAACAATAAAGTAAATAAAACAAAAACTATGGTATTCGAAGGAAACAGTAAGAAAACAATATGCAACATTTTATTAAATGACGAGAAAACTAAAAAAATTATTAAATTTATGTACCTTGTCAGCTTATTCACCAGAGACGTAAAGATAGATGAGGAGTTAGATACGCGCATAAACGAAGATAAAAAAGTTATTGGTAGATCAGGTCCCCTTATCCGAAGTAAAAATATATGAAATAAAACTAAAACAGTAATAATTATGAAACAAAGACCTTGGATGCTAATGGACCCAAGTAAGGAACCTCACATGACGACTTTGTGAGGCTCTTTATTTAGGATGATTGCTAGAGGGATTGATCAGCAACCTGGGTCGGAGAAATGTTCTGGTACGAAGTTGTTATTTAAGTAAATAACACGAGAATCCTGGATCAATCGTAAAATTCTATAACCCCTCCCTCACATTACTCCCTTATCCATTGAGTCAGCCACGCCTACCCTAAAAGGGTAATGGCTTGATGATGCAATAATAATAACAAATAATTTTGAAACGTTCTCGATTTCTTCTTTTATCATTATTCCTCTGTCGTCGAGTCATAAGCTTGCAATAAGTGAGAACTTTGCGTACCTTCCGCAACGAAATTTTAGTCGTCATCTGAACGTTAAATTGATAACTTGGTTTATCATTTCGGTAGAAAAGTTCGTAATAATAAAAACATTACGTCTTTTTTTCTAATAAACTTTCCTTGTTCTCAAACATATAGGGAATAGGAAAAAGAAAGTTCAAGAAAGATTGGAGAAGGATAAAGGGTTAAATGGAGTATCAAAGCGGGTAAGAGGACATAGCAATTTGAGACGAAGTTAAGGCAGAGAAAAGAAGGGCAGTTAGCACAGACGCGTTTAAAAGTGGTAGAAGAAAGGAGAGGGAGATCAGTAGAACTATAAGATGGAAGGAAGAAAAGAGGGAGTTTTTTAGTGAAAGAGATGTAGAAAAGTGAAATGGAGTAAGCTATAAGGAATTGGAGGCAAGTGACAGGGAAAGACAATTAGTGGGAAGATGAGGAATGATTAAGATACCAAAATATAATAAATCGTTTAAGATATAAAAAGGTAAGAAGTACAGAAAGTGCAGAATATATGAATGGGAGGAGGCAACATGGCAGCATATATCGGATGGATGTAGGATAATGAAGGATATTGGAGGATAAGGGAAGCTGGAAAGAGAATGAAGTAAAAATTCTAGGGGATGGTGGAATGGGTGAGAAGTGAATATAGGAGTTCGAGGGGGCTAGAGGGGCGAATGTTAAAGAAGGAAAGTGGAAAAAAGCAAATATTGTAAATATTAAGGATAAGACAATATAAGATTTGCAGACGCTCATGTAAGAAACGAAGGTCACGTAAACCCTTAGGGAGCACATTATAAAAGAGTCGCAGGAATATCACCCAAATCGTAATATTTTCCATATTTTTTAATTACACGAATTGTCACTTTATCTACATTTTATTTTTGTGATTTCTTACTAACCAGAATTTTTATTAGTCCGAATTATTATGTGGCTTAATTTTTAGATCACCTCCTTTCTCTTTTCCAGAACATTTATTTATCATAACTTCTATTTATTCTAATTCCCGTTTCTACAGATTTTTATTTTTATAATGATTTACCCTAAGTTTTATTAATGCAAATTTCCATTTTTCATAGTTACTCCATCTGGGTGCACCGAATCTATCACCAGTTAGTTTAATACGTATTCTGCGAGAACTTTAAAACAATTAAATTGTGTGAATAACGAAAACAATTCCAAATGGTGAGTCGACGAACCGTATGCATCGGGTCGCACCCCAGGTAGTTGAGCACGTATTCTACAAGAACTTTTTAAGAATTTAAATCACGTTGCATGCTATAATAACTAAAACTTGTGAGTCGTCGATCCGGGTGCACCGAACTGAGCTCCAGGTAGTTTAATATGTATTCCACGAGAACTTTGAAAATATTTGAATTTCGCGAATAACGAAAACAAATCCAAATAGTCTGTAGACGAGCCTGGTGCACCGGGTCGTACACCAGATAGTGTAGTACATATTCTACGAAAACTTTTAAAGACTTTAATTTGTGCCAACTGCCAAGATAACTACGAATAGTGGGTGGGCGATCCGTGTGCACAGGATCGAGCACCAATAACTACCAAATGGTATAAATACCAGAAATGAATACCAAATTGTTAGCTTAACTTAAAATATGTCCTCGAAATAGGTCAATAAGAGTAAGTAGGAATATAGTATCTAAGTATAACAGTGTATTTCTTTCATCAATACACAAAGGTCCCCGACATATATAAAGGAAGTGCGTGTAGCTTCGTAGGAGATACGAACATGACTGCTCAGCCAGCACCGGCCGGCCCGATTTTTCGATGACTTGTCCCTCCCTATCGTTGCCACTAAAATCATGCTTTTAAAATAACTACTTGAATGACATTTTGAACTACCTGGTGCAAGATCCGACGCATCCGGAATCCGACGCACCCATATCTGGAATTGTTTTGGTTATTGACCAAATTTAATTTTCGAAAAAGTTATCGCAAATGGCGTTTTGAATGACCTGGTGTACCGGGTCATCGACAAACGATTGGTATTTATTTTAATAGATATCACAATTTAATTTCTTTGAAAGTTCTCGTATAATACGCGCTAAGCTACCTGTAACGTGACCCAGTATACCCGGGTTGTCGACTCACCAACTGAAATAGTTTTTATTATCCACAAAATTTTAATTTTAAAAAGATACTCATATAATACGTATTAAACTCCTCCTCGTAGCATTTGTGCTAAACTACGTTATAATATATTTATAATATATTATCCATATATATATATAATATGAATATATATAATATGAATATATTTATCCATCAATCCTTTCTAAAAAGTAAGGAAAATTTAGTAGATTGTATCCATCTTCGAAGATTATGCCGAAGTTAAATTTTAATCAAATTGCCTTCGACGTGGGCGAAGTATAACAGAGGGGCCATTAGCCATGCTTGACCATTGTTCATAACCATGGAACGAGCGTCAGACGACCGTGGGTGAATATTGACCCAATCTTGAGCCACGCTCACGCCAGACTTACGCCACGCTTACTCTGCGCTTACCCTACGCTTATGCCATTGCTAAGCCATGGTGCACCTATTGAACCATTTGCACGGGGCAAGTATTTGTTAGACTTTATTTTGGCAAATGTTTCAGTGTTTCGGGGACTTTACGAGGTGTGTTCAAAAAATAAGGTGACTTTATGGTTTTCTCAAAAAATATTTATTTATTCCTCAATATTTATGTTGTACCCTTCAAAGTAATCTTCCTCAGATATAATACACTTGTGCCAACGCTTTTTCCAATCATCGGCTTTTTCCAATCATCGAAGTACTTCTGATAATCATTTTGTGGTATAGCCTTGAGTTCTTTCAGCGATGCAGTTTTTATCTCCTCAATCGTTGAAAATCGATGTCCATCTATGGGTTTCTTCAGTTTTGTGAAAAGAAAAAAGTCACTGGGGGCTAAATCCGGTGAATATGGATGCTGAGGCATGACTGTGCTGCTGTTTTTGGTCAGAAAATCTTTTACAAGCAACGATGAATGAGCAGGTGCATTATCGTGATGCAAAAGCCACGAATTGTTTTTCCAAAGTTCCGGACGTTTTTTGGGTATCGCCTCTCGCAAACGGCGCATAACTTGAAGGTAATACTCCTTATTGACCGTACGACCTTGTAGTAAGAATTCCTGATGCACTACGCCACGGTAATCAAAGAAGACAGTGAGCAAAACCTTCACATTTGACCGAACTTGACGTGCTTTTTTCGGTCTTGGAGACTCAGGATGCTTCCACTGAGATGCTTGGGCTTTAGTTTCGACGTTATCACCATATACCCACGATTCATCCCCAGTTATAACCCTTTCGAGAAAATCAGGATCATTATTGACTTCATTCAACATCTCCTGAGCGATGGTCATGCGATGGATCTTTTGATCAAAATTAAGCAGTTTTGGAACAATTTTCGCTGACACACGTCTCATGCCCAAAACGTCCGAAAAGATAGCATGGCATGAGCCAACCGACATGCCAACATCTTCAGCAACTTCCCTGATGGTAATTCGGCGATTTTCCAATACCATTTCTTCCACTGCTTGAACGTTTTCATCTCTTGCTGACTTGCTGGGACGTCAAGGGCGAGGTTCGTCTTCAACATCCTCTCGACCTTCTTGGAACAGCTTGTACCACTTATACACATTTTTCTTTCTCAGAGTAGACTCACCGTATGCAACTGTCAACATTTAAAGAGTTTTAGAGCACTGGATTCCATTGTTCACCCAAAATTTAATGCAAACTCTTTGCTCCATTTTTTTCGAAAGAAGAAAATCGCCAAGCACACCAAACCCTTCTAACCTTTTACGCCTCTGCCAGAAAAACAACACGAGCTATAAGCCAAAACTGTAAACATATGATCGTGACGAGTGTACCAACACAACAAAACAAAAAATTTTAAACTTGAATGTACGTAGCCCGCGAAAATTGAAAAGTCACCTTACTTTTTGAACACACCTCGTAGTCTAGAATTATATATTGGGTCGAATTTAAGTTTCTGAAAGTGAAATAAATTCAAAATATGAAGAAATTTGATATTACGCATTAATTTTCATAACTTACCTTATTTGCAGAGGTTCCTTATTTGAATTTGTTGCCTACTATTATTTGGTACCGGTACCCCAGAAATTATTGCACAGCTCCATCCTCACTTGATTATAGCACGTGCAAGTTCGGATAGACGGATATTAAATTAAACGAAAATTAGGGAAAATGAAACTTATGATAAATGATAATTCGGAGAAATAGAAATTAGGCTGCGTGGAAGTTCGAGCAAATGGTAATTATGATAAATAAAAATTTACGTTAATAAAAATTAGGGTAAATTATTATTTGAAGCAACGAAAATTAGGTTAAACTAAAATTAGGAGAAATGAAAATTATAGCAAATAGTGATTCAAAAAAATTTACTTTAGCTTATATTCAAATTAGAAGAAGTTAAAATTATGTTACGTTACGTATAGAATTAATTGCAGTCATTTTCACTAAAAATCATTGTAGATAAGAATGATGACAATTGTCCATTCGTGCAAAAAAATTAGGTTATGTAGTAATTCGAAAAAATTTAAATTATGTCATATGAAAGTTTGGAGTAACAGAAATGAGAATATATGGAAATTATGATTAATAAATATATTAGCAAAAGGCTTCGGACATGCTGCGATTCAAACTAGAACGCAGTATATTACTAGATCGTGTTTTCATCAAGTTGATTCCACACGGGTGAATTAGTGGGTGAAGTTAAAAAATGGGAGGACTTTACTAGTTACTTCTTTGTTAGAGGTTTTCCTAGGCTTAACTGATTTATGAGGAAATTTATTATTTGTAAGAAATGAAAAAAATTGTTCAGTAAAATAAATTCTTTATATTCACAAAACCTTATATCATCGTGATCATTACTTTTTCGTACCTTATTCCTTTTTAAAATTAAAATTTGTAATAAAAATTAAAATTTTTGATATCTTGAATAGTTTTATAATTCTAGGTATTGAGTATGATGAATGATAATACATAAATGACATAAATGGTTAAATTTTAAAAACTATTTGGATATCGAGAAAATTTTAAGCATGGATTGGTAATATGTATGCTGTAACGTTGCAGATTTTCTACAACTCACAAATTCTCTTTTAAGAAAATTATTAATCATTTTGAAGCTCTCGTGTTTACTCTTAGAGTAGAGAAAATTTATCACTCCTACATTTTGTTATTTTTCTGTTAATTTATTATATCTGTTTTATGCTATATTTTTCTGATCTTGGTTACTCTATAATATAAAATTTTTTATGTTGATGTTAAACATATAGAGCTGTGTTAATTTTCTTATGCTATCTTAATTCCGCAGTCTCGAGCGACAGCTATACAGATTTCGACGACCTATGTAAACGTTCGATCAAGATTCAGCACCGTTCCAACTTCATCATATCTTTACTTGCACGATTCTCACATAAACTCCTAAATTTTCCTTTTTTCATCGCCATCCATATGCCTACTACGAGGGATGGAAAGGAAAAATTCCGTTTCGACACCCCCTTTTGACATTTGTGGCAAGAAATACAGATCTGCCAATAAAGGATAAAAGGAAACGCAATTATCGCTGGTCATCTAAGATCTATGGCATGTCCCTGGTGAAGATTGACCAAGGCACTTACCACCCTAACTCTACAGAGGATTAGGTAATTTCGCCTCAAATTAGTTATCTATATTGATGTTTCTATAAAGTACAGACATTTCTGGGCTTAAATACCAATTTTTGTGTTTTTTTAATTATCTTTATCGGTAGCATCGAAGAGTCCACTCCGCACCTGCAGTGAGGATAAGGGGGCTTCTCGTTCTCCACCTACACCAGGACACAGCCGGCCCTGAAAAGCGCGAACGAGGCGATTCTCGGCTCTCCCACAACGGCGGCTGATAAGAACTGGAGAAGAGAAAAAAGGACGACCGAATGGACAAATCAGAGGCGGATCTCATGGATCTCTTAATCATTGCGAGTTAAAAAATTAAGTCCCCGCGCGCTAGCCCTTCCGCCAAATTATGTGATCTCGTGCTTTCTTTTAATACCACGGTAAAAACGAAAATCTTTCTCTTTAGCGTCTGTAAACTCCCGATGGAAACACGAGGCTTGTCTCCCGCTGCAATAATATTAAGGTAGGAACTTTGTCTGTTAATAGTTTAGCCAAGCCATCTTGTCGTTTTTTTACTCTAGCCATTTAGCGTCGATTAACTCTCGTCCCCTTGGCTAAATCATCTTTAAATTCAGTTATAGTGATTTTTAATAACAACATGTCATCGTAAATCCTTTAATAACACAGGGCCACAAGATGGAATTGAGGTGGAGCATCCTTCGACCTAGTTGACCTTTATGTTTTTGGGGTCGCTGATCACAATCCCGGTGTCCATATAACCCAATGAAGTCTAGATCAAGGTCAATTGAAGGTCAAACACCTTAATTCGATTGATACAATTTTTTTACCCCCGATTCTGAAAGGGCGGAAAGTTTTACGTCCGAATGCTAATCACGATCACGGTCTCATTATGACCCTATCACGTCTGGTTCAAGGTAAAATGAAGGTCGAACTCCGTTATTCGGTCGATATAATTTTTATGACACCACTTATTCTGTTCGTGGGTGTCTATTCGAGTATGTGGGTACTGTGTGGATCTTTGTATGGATCCGTGTATATCTATGTGTGCCTGTATGTGTGTGCATCTGTACTGATTCCGCTTATTTCTTCAAGGTTTTTGGCGCTATGGAAAAAATTGCGGGTGTTGAAGCAATTCTAATCCAAAATTTGAGTTCAGATGTTATATAACGAGATTATTTAGGTTGAACGAATGGATTCTTTCAACCTAATCGCAGAGTAGATTTGAACACATAATGCAATTTGATAATTTACGTTCGACGTGTTCTTTTCTTCGTAAAAGATCTACGGACGGATTTTCTTTTGCGTACATTTGATATGTCCCTTTTCTAAGACACATCCCCAAACACCTTGATATCTTATCTCAAATTCTTTCAAGTCTTGGTGGAATCTCTCACCCTGCTCATCACTGAAGTCCCCCAGATTTTCAGGGAGGTAAAAAATGTGGGAATGAAGGAAATGGATCTTCAAATTCATTGAACATCCCATCTTTAGGTAGTTTTCCAACAGTCTGTCGGCAATATTCTTGCAGTCAGGGTCTTTGTTATTTCCTAATAATTTTTTTAAAATTTCTTTGAAAGTACTCCAAGCTGCTCTCTTATTAGTTGTCATTCTTATTTCGAATTCATCATCATTCATCAGTTCCCTTATTTGGAAACCATCAAAAACACCTTCATTGATTTTCATTTCAGTAATATTGGGAAATTTCTCAAATATACACATGAACGCATCGCTCTCCGGTACCCTTATTGCTTTGATAAGCTGTCTAAATAAGCCGAGTTTGATATGTAATGGTGGAAGGATGACTTAATGACTAGGAACGAGACTCTCTTGTAGTATGTTAATAGGTCCTGGAGTTAATTCTTGCCTGAGTGGCCAGTCCTTTTTCACATAATGTTGTTCTCGGGCACGACTGTTCCACTCACAAATAAAACATGGATACTTTGTTTCCGCTTTTTTGAAATAATAAATTACTGGTCATTGAATGACCAACCGGTATAGAGGCATATATATTTCCATTGTGAAGTAAGACAGCTTTCAAACTTCTCACTGATGAATCAATTAATAGTCGCCAGTCACTAGCTACATATTAAACACTTTAATACTCATTTATCAGTGCTTAAACATCATTGCAATAAACCAAACTCTTTGCTTTAGAGAATAATTTCCGAAATAGGTAATCTCGATCACGATGAAAACTCACTCGAGTAACTGGAGCTAAAAATTATTTTCTTTTAATCTAGAAGCCACGAGTTCGGAAATTTCTTTCGAAAGTTTTGCGTCTCGAACCAAGTCACTTAGCTCGTCTTGAGTAAAACCATGAGAATTTCCGGGCTGACCATCTTCTGATTTTTGCGCTTCATTTAGCTCGTCATTTCGCTGGTTTTCCAATTCTTCAAATTACATTCTTCTATCTGTATCATTAGTTTCCGTTTTACAAGAGACTTCGTCAGTAAATCTCGGATGTTTACTTTCAACCTGTTCAATGCTGATTGAAACAGCATGAGTCAAAGATTAAACAGATGCATGTGATATTGTAAAATTATTCTTCCTGTTCTACCCAGATCTATTGGTAATAAGCACTTACAGAGGCAATGACGTCTTCGTTGTCTGGAAATCTCTGTCCACCGAGCCATTTTTTCAAGTTTGGAAATAAGAAAAAGTCACTGGAGGATAAATCTGGTGAATACGGTGGGTTTTCGACCAATTCGAATTTTAGTTCTTCAATTTTAGCCATTGAAACGAAGCATGTGTGAACTCGGGCGTTGTCGTGATGAAAGAGAATTTTTTTTCTCGCCAAATGTGGTCGTTTTTTTTAAATTTCTTCTTTCAGCTGCGCTAATAATGATGCATAATATTCAATAGTGATTGTTTTACCCTTTTCCAAGTAGTCAATAAGTATAATTTCACGTGCATCCCAAAAAACTGTAGCCATAACCTTACCAGCTGACTTTACGGTCTTTGC
>NC_046663.1:144785016-144790547 GCF_010883055.1 Belonocnema kinseyi
TATCTAGTCGGGAGTGGTGCTGACTGAAAACAGATGATTTGGAGCGATTCGCGCGCCATCTGTTGGTCATTCTAAGGACTTATTGAACTACCCTCGTAGCAATCAGTGTCATGATCTTTTCGCTCTCGCCAGATCGCAGCAGAAACAAATATCTGTTTCTTCTTTTCCGTGATTCGCAGTGAGCAAGTGACGCATACAATTTTTGGAGGCAAAAAATTGTCCATTTCACTGGTATCTATATTGAAACATTCTTTTGTAATGTGCCTTCAATGTATCTGTAAATTGCCTCCCCTGATTCGTGAAGACATATTTCCCGCAAACAACGCAAAAGTTGTTTAATCGATGATTACATGGGGTTGTTGATGAACTTGTAGCATTAGACTCTAAAAGGGCCAAGTTTTCCACTAAATTAGAGCTGCGGTCGCATGATGACGACGATTGCGGGCCCGCTTGCTCACCCTGACCAATCGCCGATACTGTGTTTTCGAGTCCCTATATCATACGACTACTTTTTCTTGTGCCTGCCATGATGGCTTAAACGCCTTCACCCAGGGACTTCGCCGGTGATCCGTTGCCCACCGTCACCACGTGGAGTTGCCCTAGGAGCAGGCACGAAAAATGTCGATTCACGATGTCCCTTCTTATAGCATATTATGTAAGTAATAAATCTTGGCCTCTGTTTGGCCACGGGCTTAGGGGCTAACATGTAAGTAGCATTTAAGTTTTGACTTCAACAATAACTAAAATTCATTGTTTACATGCACTTGATCTATCTGCCATGTAATTTATTCTGTGACTTGATTTATTTTCTGATGCGATTTTTTTCTGATATGATTTGTTTTTTGAAGTAATTTATTTTCTAATATGTATATCTGATTTATGTGCTGTTTATCGGACGCGTATGAGGGAAATTAAAATGTGAAAAATTAAAAGGAATCTAAAAGAAAATTGAAAATCTAAGAAAGGGAGAAAAGGAGATTCCGCTCAGAGAATTGGCGATATTGGTCAAAGATGCCAAAATAGAACCAGTATCGGGAAATTGTTTACAAACAATAAAAGCGACGACGAAAGGTTCAGAAAAATCTTATTTTGGAAAAGTTACGAGTGAATCTTAAAAGTACAATCTTATTGCTTGAAGTATAATGAAATGGGAAACCTAAAAGGGAAAATGTGGTTCATTGGTAAATACTATAATTGTCAGTAACTAACCAATTTTTCACGCGCACAAACAGGCTCGCACGCTACTATCCCTAAAATGTTAAATAGGTCAATAGGCCGCGGTAGGGGTTTCGCGGAAAAGAACACGGAAACACCCATGGTAAACAATCGTTTAAAACTAGCTATACCAATCACTAACAAAACCTTCAAACCAATAGAAAACATATTGTTTTGGGATCATGAAGACTTCCCAATAATAGGCGCGCATGCTCAAAATAATAAAATTACTAAGAGAACAAACAAAACCAATTATTCAGAGAGGATTAGTCGCTCAGATAACCGTCCCCAAATTAATAACGAAACTTACGAACATGACTCATTTTTACAAAACAATACCCAGTTCTTATAAGAAACAGATGAACTTTTAGAAAGTGTAGAATTTAACGAATTTATGAATCAACATAAAGAAAGTTCCTTTAAAGAAAGGGGAAAAAAGTAAGTAATTTCAAACTTAGGCTAGACGCATCAACTAATAGCTCTTTTAAATATAAACAGAAAACACAATAGTACCAACACTAGGAAAAATATAAGTGAATCGCTTGACAGACAATCTATCCATTTCGCTTTAAGGGAAAATCAAAAAGAACCTCGTCAATTTTCATACAGTTATGCGAAAAATCTTAGCAGAATAAGAGATAATAATCTATAACTTCAAAACTCTGACGACAGTGAACCATTAGAGGACAGAACCTATGCAAACCAAAACAAAACGCGTAGACTTATGACAAAAAACGACAGATCAAACAGACGTTCTAGAATACATACTAATGACTCAGACTAAGACGACGAATTCGAAAATCACACAAATAACCAAACAATCCCCGATACCTACTTTCCTTTTAGTATGATACAAACGCACTTTCAAATTATGAGCAACTGGCCGTTTGAATTTCGAAACAACAGTGATGATAGTTCCGCGCATTTCCTCGAAGGACTAAAACAATTTAAAACGGGTTATTAAATCAACGAGCGCGATATTTTAGAAGATTTGGACGCCTTACTAGTTAAACACGCAAAACATTGGTGAGAAATAAACAAAAATTTCTGGAGATCTTTATCGGTTTTCACCGAAGATTTTAAAGATGCTTACATCGATTAAAGGTTCACGGAAGAAATAAAACAAAAAATTTAATTTTGTAATTAAAAAAGAAACCAAGACATCGATTAGTATTTAACTGAAATTATAAATTTCTTTACTAAACTTTATTCTAAAAAAAGTCGTGAATGGGAACTACGTAGAGCCTATGCAAATCTGCGCATCGTATACAAAATATACATCAAAAGGAACGATTTGGAAATTTTTGAGCAATTGGAAGATTTAGGTAAAGAATGTGAATCTGAGCTAGCCAAACACAAAAATTAGAGGACAAGTTTCAAAAATTACCAAACCTAAAATCGAAGACAAAAATGAACAGAAGCGTAACAATAGTAACAGGGCTAAAGATAATTCGGAGAATAATAAAGATTAAAGGGAAAATAAAAATCATCAAAACCACAATAACCAGGGTAAAAACCCATACAAAAATCGATTTCCATTTTCACTACTTGGATTTTCATTTCTTCCTCTCCCACACCAATACAAACAAAATTCTAGACCTAGATTCCCACCTGGGGGATTCCAATCAAATTTCCAACCCATATTTCAATCAAATTTGCTACCCAGATTCACAAATAATAGACCAAGATACACTTACAACCCCTACAACCAAATGTTGCCTATGTTTAACCGAATGACATTAGGCTCAACTGAAGGTCAAAGTAACACCACGATTAAATTCCCAACAGAAAATGCTGAACATAATTCAGAAAATTATATTAAACTGAATTCCCAAAAATCAAACTACGTAAATAAAAGCCAAAAACCGGTTAATTATATTCCGAGAAAGAGGAAAGTGTTTTTATTTGATGGCACAATTCGAAAGTAAATTAATTTGAATTTTAGTTGATACATGTGCCACACATTCTATGGCAATTAAAATTGGCAAACACACAAAATTTGTTATGTTCAGGTTAGTCCCAAAGTTAAACTCCGTAGGCATTTTAGGAACTGAACAAAAGTATCCCAAAAGTCAAAGATCGCGAAATCCTCCTAGTACCTATCAACTCCAGCCAATCCCAAAAAACCAAAAGCAACAGAATTGATCCCCTAGAAGACCTTCCCACCCAAGGCACTAGCGACAAGATTAGCACCCAAGACTCAATTAATATAGACAAAACTAGAAATAGAAAAAAGAGTATAAAAAATAATTCAGGGAGAATTTACTCTTAGAAGAAAAAATAAAAGTTTATCAGGGAAAAGATCATAGGGCGACTGATCTAACGAAACACAAAATTAACGTCCAAGTCCATGATTCCATTAAACAGCGATATTACCACGTGAGCACTAAAATAAAAGGAATAATTTACCAAACAGAGGATAAACTATTAGAAAAAGAGATAATAGAACCCTCTTGTTCAGACTGGTCAAATTCTATGTTTATTATCAAAAAACCTGGGAAAGATTATAGATTTTCTTTTGATTTCAAAAAAGGTAATAATATTACAAAAAAGGACTCTATCCAATTCGACGCATTACAGTAATATTGAACACTTTAGGATCAGCAAAATTCTTTTCGAAAATTTATTTAAAATTAGCCAATTTACAAATTCCATTAGAAGAAACTTCCAAACATATAACAGCATTCACAGTACCTGGAAAGGACATATACTGGAAAATTATACTAGATAAATTGATGATGAAAAAATTCAACCAATATTAGAATTCCTTAAACCTGAAAATGTTAAACAATTCTAGCTCATAATGAGGATGGCAAGTTGGTATAGGAAATTTATCCGACACTTTGCGGAAACAATAGAATCGATGAACAGATTGTTGAATAAGATAAAACATGGGATTGGGGATTAGAACAAGATAAGGCATTCCAGAAAATTAAAGACTTGCTAACATCAGCACCAATATTAACCTGTCCAGATTTTACCCAACCGTTTCAACTCGAAATCGATGCGAGTAATATGAGAATAAGAGCTGTACTTACTTAAACAATTGACGGCATAAATTACGTAATATGATACGCGAGCAGAAGCATAAATGGGTAGAATCTTGATACTCGGCATCCGAAAAAGAATGCCTAGCGTTAGTTTGGGCCATCAGAAAGTGTTGGATATATCTACAAGGTCAAAGTTTCAAAGTAATCACGGCGTACTTAGCGTTAAAGTGGCTTTGTAACCTAAAAAAACCCCACTGGCTGATTAGCCAGATGGGCATTAGAACTCCTTGAGTACGATTACGAAGTCATATATCACAATGGTAGTTCCAATCTTGTCCCCGATGCTCTGTCGAGATCAGGAGAATCAGTAAAAAATATAGCGTTTGCATTAGCGTGTAGCGTAGAAAAACCTAAAGCAGACACCAGTGATAAAACCGACTAGTGTCACTGTACTGAAATTAGACAAATTAGAAAAAGTCCAGAAGAACACGAAACAACAAATTACAAATTCCAGTTCTTAAAGAAAACCAGGACGAGATACAAGCAGAACACTTAGGCTCAGAAAAAAAAACACGTGAGAATATCGGAGTACTTCTTCTGGTCAGGGATGTACTTCGAGATAATAAAATATGTAAAAAACTGTAAAGTATGTCAAAGAATTAAAGCGAGCAACCAACTAAAAATAGCGCTAATGGGAATAAGAATCATAGAAGACCCATGGACCATGATTCCTGCAGATATCATGGGACCATTACCGATTTCAAAAAAGAGAAGGAACCAATATTTATTAGTTTTTGTACATATTTTTACGAAATGGGTCGAAATAATCCCAATTAAAGAAGCAAACGGGATGACAATAGTTTTAGAATTTCACGAACGTGTCATTTCGCATTGGTGAACACCGTGGATTCTCTACACCGACAATGGTACGGAATTTTTAAATAAAACTTGAAAAGACTTAACAGAAAAATTCGATATCAGCCACACTAAAATAATACCAAAATAATACCCTCATCCAAACCCAACCAAGCGTTATAATAAGACAATTAAACAAATTATTAAAGCCTACCCACACGGAGAGATAAATTGGCCTCCTAACCTCCCGAAGCTAGTAGCGCTAGTTGCTTATGGCGCTTGGCTTGCTAACATACCACAAATTGGTCAATGGCGCTCTAGACGAATTGGCAGTTTACGCTCTTGCGTGACTGGTAGTGTGGTTTGCCCATTACTTGAACACTGTGAGTCCAACTCGTCAGAATAAAAGATTAGTGCGGTGCGATCATGATGCGGTCATAAGTAATATAAGTATAGGTGCCAAAGCCGGTC
>NC_046663.1:144790647-144792058 GCF_010883055.1 Belonocnema kinseyi
AGCTAAGTTGCCTATTTTCGGCAGGAGTATTGTGCGCCCTTCCACCAACCACTCTGGAATCGGTTCTTCCGACTTCAAATATGAGGTGAAAATACGGGCCAATTGGTTGAAGAAAACTTCTTCCACCAGAAGGTTTTGATACAATCTGGTCCCAGTGCGGAATAGTTCTTCATTCCTCTTAATACTTTTTTCACCTCCTCGGTAGTGATGGGTGGGCATTCTTTATCAGGTGTTATGAGGGCAGCACATAACTCCTTGAAGCTATTTATATTTTCTGAGTCTTCGTCCAGTCTATGCTGAACTTCGTAGACTTCTCTCCAAAATACTTCGACCTCCTCTGGTTTGGGCGGGTGTTTGACTTGTTAAGTGTGTTATAACGGGTCCGGAGTTCGCGCGCGAACTTTCTAACCTTGGCGGAAAAATTCCTGCCAGATGTGATGTAGTCAATCACACATTGAATGCTGCACGCGTACTGTCTTGCCCAGCCTATCTTAATGGCAAGTTGATGCATTCGTCTTTTGGTCTTATGATCAGCCGTTGGTTTTGTTTTACGGTTCGCGTCGGCCAAAGCTCTCGCTGCATTATACAGATAATAATTGATAGCCCAGAGGTCGGATTGTCTGGAAAAATGTCCACGAAGCTCGTCATCCATTTCAGCCAGATCTTTCGTCTTGAGAGAAACCTTGGTGTTGATGTTTCTCCGGGTCGTAAAGCATCGCTCTTCATCTATTGGATGCCTGCCCGCGGTTGGTCTTAGTGTCGCCTCTCTTTCTTTGTTGCCGGCTTGTTCTAGCTGTGGTAGAGTAGGCGTTCCGCTTACATAGCCCCTTTTACGGAGTACTTCAGCATGGCTTAGCAGACGTTTCTGCGAAAAGTGCGATAGCTCCGGGTGTTTCTCGCACCACAGAGCATGCAGCCGTGCCATGTAACCCCGTTCACGGGCTGCACTCGCTTCGTAGCAGTCTAGCAAGTCGGGATTAAGTTGCTCCGTCCAACTAAAGGTCACGAGATCCCGCCGATCCATCGCATTGAATCCCTTTTCATTGGCTCCCCCAGCTCTAGATTGGTCGTCATTGTTGGCCGACCCATTGTCGAGAGCCCTGCGCGTTCTGTTGTTTTGAACTGCACTTACTACAACTATGTTTGGTGTTGTGATTGTTGTTCCCACGAGAAGCTAGGGAAAGGGGTTCGTCCATCCTTGTAGAGCCCCGCATGCAAGGATAAGGCTGCTTACTCTGAGAGGTCGCCCGGTATCCCAGAGTCATAGTTCTAGACACCTCACCCAGGTGCCATTCAGCTTTCGGCACGGTTCTCACACCTCCGCTTGGGGGTTAATTCCTTCGGGACCACCCCTGGACAATTGTCTGCGACTGCCTATTTATTTTTGTAACCATATTCAGCAGAAACCGTT
>NC_046663.1:144792158-144793356 GCF_010883055.1 Belonocnema kinseyi
CCTAGGAGCATTTAGAGGAGCGATATTAAGGTGAATGCCGTAGGAGTGACAGAGATGGTAATAAAGTACTCTTAGTGCCGCATTGTGCCTTTGAATGTAGCTATCATCGGGAATGTCTTGGCTCAAAATGTGGAGACGGCATGTTAAGATGGAAATGACACCGTCTTGGCATACAAAAATGAAACCCTCTGTACCAGACTTCAATCCGGGCGATTTAAGGAAAGCAAACGTTAGCTCACAAGACATTGACTGATCCTTCACATTTCTGTGGAAGATACCGTGCATCCTCTTATCTAGGAGCTGTTCACGAAAGTTTTTCTCTTGTGCTTTCTTAATCCGGGCTTTCAGGAGTGAGTACTCGAGACTGATTAAATTTGATGCATTTTGCTCACCCCTAATACTGAAGTCAAGTCCGAGTGTTTCAGCAGCCTCCTCCACTGCTTTGTACAAAAATGCTCCTTTGCCTACTTCCTCGTGATTCCTGACCATTTTAAGAAGAGGGTCTCTTCCATTTGCAACTCTATGTGCTGTACCCAGAATAATCCTGTTGTGAAGACATTCAAGACTCAATATTCCGCGATCCCCTTTACAGATCAAAAGATATGAGCTCGTTCTTCGTCCATGGAACTACTCCAAATGAATAGAGTAGTACCGGGACGGCAAGGATGTTCGTTGCAGATACTTTGTTCCTCGCCGACAGTTCGGAAGACCAAATCTGTCGGATGAGATGTTTGTATCTGCTTTGGAGAGTGTCCTTTATAGATGTCACATCCCGAATACGGCTCTGTGGCACGCCCAGGTATGCATAAGTCTCTCCAGCGCAAAGGTGTCGTATAGCGCTTCGATCAACGAGCTCAGGATCTTCACGGATGACATTAAGTTTTCCTCGCTTCAAATAAGCCTTAGCGCGTTTGCCTAACCCAAATTCCATTCCGATTTCCTTAGTATATAGTTCCACAATCCCTAGAGCTAGATGTAGTTGCTCTTTCTTTTTAGCACAGATCTTAAGATCGTCCATGTAAAATACATGAATGACCTTGTACTTTCGATCTGCAGGTTTGCCGCACAAGTACCCGTCGGAATGGCGAAGTGCTAAAAATAGTGGCAATAATGTAAGGCAAAAGAGGAGTGGGCTCATGGTGTCGCCCTGAAAGACACCTCTCTGAAACGTGACCTTGTTAGTTGTCACACGATTTTT